>NC_049169.1:209257159-209522193 GCF_009769625.2 Cygnus olor
TCCCGGTGCTCCCGGACTCAGCCGCCGCCGCCGCCGCTTCCTGCCCCGCCCGGCCGGCGGAAGCTCCGCCGCTCCGCCCCGCTCCGCTCCGCTCCCGGGCACGGTGAGAGCCGCCCCCGCCCCGCCGCCCCCTCCCAGCCGGGGGTCCCGGCCCCACGCGCGAGGTCCCGCTGCCCCGGGGCTCGGGGGGGGCCGCGCCGGGGTCTCCGCAGCGCCGGTGCCGCCCAGAGCCCTCCCGTTCCAGCGCGGTGTGAGGACGCACCGTGGGGCCGGGGGCGCAGCGCGGGGCTGGGGGCGCAGCTTAGGCAGGGCTGCCGGTGCCCCTGACCCCTCTCCCCCCAGGTGCCTGCCCCTCCGTGCCGCCCGCCGCGCACCGGGGACGCGGTGACCCCTGGCAGGGCCCGGCAGCAGGCTCCGCACAGAGGAGCCCCCTGCCCCGCTGCCCACGGGGCGCCCAGGGCGCAGCATGCCCCGTGCCCCCCCAGACCCCACGGAACCTGGCAGCCTGCAGCAGGGCAACTCCTTCCACTGGGCCCCGCAGCGGCTGCGACAGCAGCTGGCGCATAGGCAGGGGGGCGGCGTGATGCTGACCGGGGGTCCCGGCTGTGGCAGGACGGCTCTCTGCACCGAGCTGCTGTGGCCGACCTCAGCAGCCAGGCACCGTGCCGGTCTGGCCGCTCGGGTGCTGGGCTGGCACCTCTGCCAGGTGCAGGATGCCGACACGCTCTCGCCCCACCGCTTTGTCCTGGGGCTGGTGCGGCCCCTGGAGCGCTCCCCGCTGCTGCATCGGTACCGGCTGGCCCCTGCCCCGCTGCCTGCTGACAGCAAGCTGGACCCAGATGTGGCCTTCAAGAGGAGAGGGACGACAGGCGTAGCTCCCAGCACTGCACCGGGGTCTCCTGCAGGTATGGGGCCGGGTCCTGGAACAGCCTCAGGTGCCTCTGTGTCCTCCCAGGGCTGTGCTGCTGCACCCCGGAGCAGCCCCTGCTGCTGCTGGTGGGTGCCCTGGATGAGGGGATGCTGGTGGCTGAGGGTGAGTGGAAGCTGTCGGGATGCAGCGGCATCATCGCAGAGCTGCTGGCCCGGCACCAGGCCCTGCTGCCCCCCTGGCTGCTGTTGGTCTGCTCGGCATGCCGGCACGGCAAGGCGCTGGCCAGGAGCTTCACTGGTGAGCGGGACTGGGGACTGTGGAGTGGGTGGGGGTGGGCACAGGAGGGTGGGGGGCAGCCGTGGTCCCCCCTTGATGCGTTTCCCTTCCAGGCTTCTGCTGCCTGTGCCTGGATGACTTGCAGAAGGTGGCGGTGGTGCAGGACGTGCAGCAGTACATCCTGTGCCGGCTGGACCACGAGCCTGCCCTGTGCCAGCACCTGACACAGCAGACTGACAAGGTGCTGAACCAGCTGCACATCAAGAGCAGTGGCTGCTTCCTCTACCGAGCAGGTGCTAGATGGGGTGGCTGCTGGCACTATTGTGCTGCGTGAGCTGCGGCACGTCCCTGGCACCCTCAACAGCCGCTACCTCTGGCTGTGCCGGCACCTCTTCCCACCACCACTCTTTGCCCTCACCCGCCTGCTGCTTGGCTGCTGGCTGCGCCCCGGCCCCTGCACCCCAAGGAGCTGTACCAGGCGCTCTGGGCACACTGCGCCGGTCCGAAGCCCAGCCCCAGCTGGGATGACTTCCAGCAGCTGCTGGAGGCACTGGGCACACTGCTGGCAGATGGCCCTGGTGGCACCAAGCTACTCTTCCATGCCAGGCGGTTGGACGCTGCTGGCCAGCGCAGCCCACAGCGGGCACCACGAGGAAGCCAGGCTGCTGCTGGCGCAGGGTGCAGGTGGAGGTGGCTGATGCCAGCGGGCAGACACCTCTGACACTGGCTGCCCCTCAAGGCCACACCGAAGTGCTGCAGTGCCTGCTGGCCCACGGCACCGACATCAACCGGCCGGACTGGGACGGCTGGGCTGCCCTGCGCTCAGGCACCTGGGGCGGGCACACCGAGGCTGTGGCCACGCTGCTGTGGATGGGCGCAGAGGTGGACAGAGCAGACGCCGAGGGCCGCACAGCACTGCGGGCAGCCGCCTGGGGCAGCCACAAGGATGTTGTCTGGATGCTGCTGTGGCACGGTGCCTGTGTGGACCAGGCTGATGCTGAGGGCCGGACCCCCCTCATTGCCGCTGCCTACATGGGCCACTGCCCCATCGTGGAGCTGCTGCTGCCCCATGGCACCAACCCCAACCCTGCCGATGCCAACAGGCACACAGCACTCTCAGTGGCTGCCCTCTGTGTGCCAGGCGGCTGGGGCTACAGCAAGGCGGTGAGGCTGCTGCTGGAGCACGGTGCCTATGTGGAGCAGCGTGACTGTGATGGATGGCCTCACACCCCTGCTGGAGCTGCCTACGAGGGCCACACCGAGATGGTGGAGCTGCTGCTGGAGGCCAGCACCCAGGTGGACGAGGTGAATGTGGCTGGGCACACAGTACTGCTGGTGGCCGCCACCGTGGGCCACAGGGCAGTGGTCAGCGCACCGCTCTTCTTGGGGGCAGCCATGGACCGCACGGACCCCGAGGGGTGGACAGCGCTGGCTGTGGCAGCAGTACAGGGCAGCACAGCCATGGCACAGGCACTGCTGGCCCGGGGGCTGGACGAGAAGCACGGTGACACACGGGGCTGGAGCCCACTGCACCTGGTCGCACAGGAGGGCCACTGCCCCTGCCTGCGCCTGCTGCTGAAGAGCCGCCCACCCCTGGACCGCTGCAGCCACGATGGCCGCGCTGCCCCGGCCATTGCTGCCCTGCATGGCCACCGCCCCGCCGCTGAGCTGCTGCTGCACTACAGGGCTGACCGCAACCTCCCTGATGCTGAGGGCTGGCCCCTGCTGTACCTGCTGGTGCTGGAGGAGCACCCAGCGCTGGCAGAGCTGCTTCTGGTGCACGGGGCCGACCCCAAGGGCTGGGACACCCAGGGGCGCACAGCACTGCACGTTTCCTGCTGGTGGGGCAGTCAGTGCAGCTGCCGCTGCGGCACGGGGCCCAGGTGGGCGCAGTGGACAGGGAGCAGCGCTCAGCCCTGCGCTTGGCCTCCTGGCAGGGCCAGACCACTGCCGCCTGCTAGCTGCTGGACTGTGACACCCACATCGGCCAGGCCTGCAGCCAAGGGGTGATGGCTCTGGGCATCGCCACCCAGGAGGGCCATGTTCTGCTGGAACGCGGCACCAACCCTTGCCTTGCTGACAGCCATGGCTGGACCCCTGCCCTGGCTGCCCAGCGTGGCCACGCCGCCATCCAGTGCCTGCTGGAGCAGCACGGGGCCCCAGCAGTGCCACCCCACACAGCCCCATGCGGCCACTCACCTGTCTGACACCTCCCCAGGGACCTCGCCAGCCTCCTCCGCTGGCTGCTCGCTGGCCGTGGCCGTGCCTGTGGTGCTGGCGCCTTGCAGCCACCCCACTGGGTCCAATGGGCTCTTGTGGCCGCTGTTGTCCTTCACCACGCAGGATGCCCGGCTGCACCCCAAGCAGGCACTCGAGCTGCAGTTTGAGGGGCCAACCTGCAGCCACGACTGCAAAAAGGAGACCCTGCTCTGAGGGTGTGTGGCCCTGCCCAGCACGTGCCTGGGGACAGAAGCAGGGGGCTGGCCGGGGGGGGTAATTGTGAGCCCCCACCCCATCATCAGGTTAGCCCTGCAGTTACCCTGTCTGCTCTGCCTACACGTGGAGGGGGATGGAGGTGCTTGGAAGAAGGTGCCTGCCTGGCTGCAGGACAGACGGACGGACAGGTTGACAGTCCCACGTGCCAGGCACAAGCAGTGCCCAGTGCTGGGCAGGGCAGGCTGCGGTCCCAGCCCGGAGCTCATCCAGGAGCAGCAGCAGTGCAGGCAGGGGGCTTGGACACCGGAGCCACCCCAGCCTTACGCAGCGGGGTTGGAGCCCTGGCTGCAGCCCCCTGTCCAAGTCAAGCCCCATGGGGGCTGGAACCCACTGGTGGTGCCCTAGGCCCCCACACTTTGCAGATGTTTGTACAACAAATAAACACCATGACCTGCTGCAGCTGTGTCCCTGCCCTGAGTGTTGGGGGGGGGGTGGGGAGCAGGGTGCTGCTGGGGGCCATCCTCCAGGTGCAGGGGGCTGGGAGGCCAGGGGGCTGCAGGGGCCCGGCTGGAGGCAGGGACCCAAGGCACGAGCCCCCTAGGGCCCTGGTGCAGGATGCAGCTATAGCACCAGCACGGGGGGTGGAGCAGGGCCAGGCCCCCCACACCCAGGGAGCACGAGGGGAGCCCAGTGCCCCGCACCCCCCCACACCCCTGATGGTATGGCAGCAGCACTGCCCTCGACCAGACCCTTTATTACAGAAGGGCTTTGACACAGCACAGACACACCAGCCCTCCCCATGCACCACCCAGCCCCCACGCCCCATGCCCCAGCCCCGGCCCGCCGCCCCACAGCCCCCGTGGGGCTGCCCCACGGCACGGGGTGTTGCATAGAGAGGAGGGGATAGGTGACGGGGTGACAGTGGGGACCCAGGGGGTGGGGGGCAGAGCCGGCCCGCCCCGCGTGAGGCGGCACAGGATCCGGCCCTGCCGACCCCGGCGCATCCCCGCGGGCAGCAGCCTCCCCTTGCCGCACCGCAGCCAGCTCTCAGCACAACATTCATCCCCAATAAATTAAAAAGGTCCGTGCCCTGCGCGTGGTTAAAAAGGCGCCCGCCGCAGTCACTCCTCGGGGGGCTCGGTCAGGAACGGGGATGTGACCGCGTGGGCCTGGGCGATGGCCGCCAGCTCCTTCAGGAACTCGCTGAAGATGACGGCGCAGTAGACGGCGTTCTTGACCCGCAGCGCCTCGCTCTGCTTCTCGGCCGAACCGCGGAAGAGCGTCGCCCCCGCCAGCGCCTGCAGCACCGGCCCGTCCCGCACCTGCTGCAGTGCCAGCTGGGCCGCCTGGCGCGCCCGCGTCGGGCTGTTGGCGTGCCGCAGGATCAGCTCGCCCAGCGACGGCTTCCGGCTGCGGGCTGCAGGACAGCGTCAGCCGCGCCGCTCGGGCACCCAGGAAGAGGCAGCCCCCAGCCCTGCGTGCGGTGCAGCCCCCGTGAAATGCCCCACGCAGCCCCCAGCGCCCTGCACCACCGCCACTGCAGCAGCCCCCTGGCCTCACGCTGGGCCCGGGCAGCCCCCGGCACCGGTGCAGCCCCAGCCCTCCGTGCTGGCCCCCAGCCGTCGTGGTGGGACCCTCAGCGTGGGCACTGCTCCCCCCGGCCCCAGCCTCACCCAGCGTCTCAGAGCGGCGCAGGGCTGGCACCACGCTCGGCGTGTCCGACCAGTCCAGCTTCCCCCGGGCAATCAGGTACTTCTTGGCTTTGAAGAGCAGCGTGGGGAAGTCCTCCTGGCTGGCAGCAAAGCTCTCGATCTTGTTCTTCACCGAGCCAAGGACCTGTGGGAAGGAGGGCGGGAGGGAATCACCACCAGCCCCGGGCAGATGTACGCTTTTCATATATAAATTAATATAAATACATAATACGGATATAAATATAAAAATAAGCAAATATAAAGCGTCTATCACCATATTGATAAGCATTCATTGGAGAGTTGGCCCCTTGGCACCTCCGCAATTCAGTTTCCCACCAATTTAAAAACCAAACCACAACCCCACAGGCCGCCGCTGCTCGCCTGGCTGGCGTTCAGCACCGCCCGCTCCCAGCCTGGGTACCTGCAGCAGGGACTTGACGCTGGGCTGGAAGACCATGTTGGTGTTGAGGAGGAAGGAGCGCAGCAGCGGCTGCGGGTAGCAGGCCAGCTGGGCCACCAGCCCGGTCAGCAGGAAGTTGACGTACAGCGAGTTGTGCAGCATGTTCTCCAGCTTGCCGAACAGCGCCGTCACGAAGGGGCCTGCAGGCAGGGGCACGCGTTGAACGCGGCAGGGGGGACCCGGCCACCCTCCCGCACCCTGTGCCCGGCCCCACCTGTGAAGGGCTGGCTGGGGGGCGGCCCCACGGCACGCGGAGGGCTGGCGATGAGCTGCGCCAGCGGGTCCAGGGGCCGGGGCAGCACCCGCCCCGCAGCCTCCCCTGGCCCGGCCAGCAGCTCGCCCTCGGGCAGGGCGGCGAAGCTGGCATAGGCCTCCTCCTCTTCGCGGGACAGGGGCAGCTCAGGAGCGCAGGGCGGCTCCTTGGGGCTGGGCAGGGCGTCCACGCCACCGTTCTTCATCTCGGCCTCAATCTCCCGCAGCTCCTCCGTGAAGGCCTCGATGCTGACGCCTGCGCCGTTGGGCTCGGCCGGCGCCTTGGCCAGCAGCTCCTCCAGCAGCGAGTCCACGGAGGGCAGCGGCTCCCAGCCCGCGGGCTGCGGCCGGGAGCTGGGGGGGGCCGCAGCCCCATTCTGCGCCAGCCCCTCACCCTGGGGGCTCCTGCGCACCTTCTTCACTGCCACGTCCCCCTCAGGACGCCCTGGCTCCACCAACCCATGTGCCCCGTTCACCAGGGCTCCTGAGTCCTGGGCGTTGGGGCTGGGACCCCCGGTGCAGGGCTCACCGGGGACGGGTGCCCCCCCAGGGCCCTCCCTTGCCCCCTCCTCAGGCAGGCCCCGCTTCTTAGTCCGCGGGGTGGGGGGTCCCGGAGGGCGTGGGGCGCCGCAGCCCTCTGGGCCAGGCGGGTGGCTGCCATCGGGTGTGGGGGCTGCGCCAGTGGCGCTCGGCTCCTCGCCGTCGTAGGGGGCCGACCAGACACGGCAGGCCCAGGCGCAGCGGTCGATGCTGTGGCGCGCGTCCCGCAGGTACTCCAGGTAGTTCCTGTCCAGCTCCGACACCTCCTCCCAGCGGCCGGCCCGGTGCCCGGGGCTGCCGCACGGCGTACCGGGGGAGCGCGGCGGCACGGCGCCAGCTGCCTCAGGGCCAGCGCTCTGCTGCCGCATGAAGAAGGCAAGGCGGGATGGCGTGGAGGGCTTCGGCACTGTCACCACGGAGGAGGCGTCCACATTGGGGCTGCCCTGGCCTGCAGGAGCAGAAGCAGGTGCTCAGGGCGGCACGGGTCTGGGGGGCTCGGAGCAGGGGCTCTGGGCGCAGCGAGGGGACCAGCACCGTACCCTTGGACCAGGCTGCATGCTCCTCCTCCCGCTCAGGCGGCGGCAGGCTCTCGGGGCGGCAGCAGCGTGGGATGAGCGACAGGAATTTGGCGGCCGTCTTCCCGTAGATGTCCAGGTCCCTGACCGCCCGCTTCTGGCTCAGCATGACGTGGCTGCAGGGCAGCAGGTACCTGGGGGGACGCGGGGCTGCGCGCGGGGACGTGCCGAGACCGCAGGACAGGAACAGCAGGGGCCAGCACCATCCCACCCCACCGCCAGACCCCCCAAGGGGTGTCCCCGCCCAGGCGCTTGCCCCTCCGTGCCACAGCCGTGTCTCACCCGCGAGGCAATGCCCCAGCCATACCCTGCCGCCACAGGGCAGCGGCAGGCACGGTGCAGGTTACCTGAGCACCAGCTGCAGCATCACGTCCTCACAGTTGAGGCTGAGCAGTGTCCGGAAGAGGCTCAGGGAGACCATGCAGAGCTGAGGACCGAGGGGGTGTGAGGCAGCTGCAGCGCCCCACGAGCCGGCCCCGCCGCGGCCCCCGTGCCTCTCACCCGCGAGTTGCTGTTGATGCGGCCCACGAGGGTGTCGAGGATGGTGGCGTTGTCGTGACGGTGCAGCAGCACAAAGCGCAGGAAGGTTTTTAGCAGCGCCGTCTCGCTGACGCTGCGCAGGAACAGGTCCAGGTACGCCGTGCTGGCGATCATCTCCTCGATGGAGGTCTGCAGGAGCAGCAGCTGGGCGTGCGCCAGGCCAGGACCTGCGCAGGACACCCCGCAGCCCTGCTGCCCGCCCAAACAGCCCCGGCCGAGGCAGCCCCTACCTTGTGCAGCGCTGGCCCCATGACGGGCACCAGGAACCCGTTGTGGACGTAGTCCACCAGCTGCTTCTGCACCAGCGGGTGGGCAACCTGCAGAGCAGAGGGGTCAGGGCCACCCACACTGCCCTGCACACGCTACCACCACCAGCGAGCCCCACCTGGATGACAGCGTTGCAGAACTCCAGCGAGTTCATGAAGAGCACGAGGGAGGAGACGCCGATCCAGTCCTCGCGGCGCAGGAAGTGCCAGTCATCCCCCCGCACCTCAATCTTGCGAGGCAGAGAGGAGTACAGGGCGCTCAGGCCTGTGGCCAGGACCTGGGGGGACAGGCATTGAGCACAGCATTGGGACGTGCAGCCCCAAGCAGGGCACAGCCCCTGGCAACACAGGCACCACGCTAGCACCGGCCTTACCGGGCAGAAGTAGGAGTTGTCGGTGATGGACTTGGCCACGGCATGGTTGCTGGCAGACATGGCCATGATAAGCAACAGCGCGTCCCTGGCCTGCTGCCCCAGGACGCCCTCGTGGTGGATGAAGGGGATGAGGAGAGAGAATATGATGAGGTTGGCAGGGCCCTGGTCCGTGTGGCTGTGGAAGAAGAGCTCCAGGATGGAGGGCTCCTTGGCCACAGAGACACAGAGCTGGTTGAGCAGCAGCACCAGGCTGTTCTCCAGCAGCGCCGAGGCAGGCTCAGCACAGAGGCTGAGCAGCCGTAGCAGGGGCGTGAGCACAGGCTTGTGCTGCAGCAGGGGCTGCCGGGCCTGGCTGATGAGCATCTCATAGAGCTTCAGCTGCTCCACCTTGCGCTCCTCTGTGAAGTCCCCCTGCAGGTGCCAGCACAGCAGGCGCTCCAGGAGATTCTCTGCCACCACGAACTCCAGGATGGGCCCTGCAGCTGCCTCACCCCGCGGCCGGTCCTCCGCCAACAGGTTCAGCATCTGGTAGGTGTTGTTGCGCACAGCGCTGAGGTCGTCAGGGGCCGGCTTGCAGCCCCGCCGCTCCAGGATCCGCAGCACCTGGGGGCAGCGGTGTTAAGTGCCTGGCTGGGGGGGCGCCCTGGGCTCGCCCCCACGGCGGCTCACTCACCTGGGACCAGTGGTTCTTGAAGACCATGAGGCAGGTCTCGGGGTCAGCGGTGACGGGGCTCTGCAAGCTGGCGCTGCGGGCGGTGCGGTGCCCGGCCCCCCGGGGGTTCAGCTTGCTGAGCCAGCTCATCCTCTCCATGGGGACGCGGTGCGTGGCGGGGGGGCGCTCACAGGCAGCGGTGCAGCACCCTGCAGGCTGGGCCAGATCCGACGTCTGCGCGGCGGTGCTGCGGGGGCACGGGGCAGCGGCCAACCCACAGGGTCCCACACTCCATGCTGCTGTCACCCCGGCCTGGGCTGTGGGAGAGCAACGGCTCAGCACAGGTGAGCTGGAGCAGCAGGGACCCTCGGCCCGGGACCGCTCTTCCCAGTCCTTGCACCCCGCAGGCAGGCGTGCCAGCGTGCAGCAGGGAACGGCAGGACTCCTGCCCCAGGAGCAGAGCCACGCCGCCATCGCCTGCACCGCACCCAACCCTTCCCCGTGTAGCGGCACTGGGTCACGCAGCCAGGGGTGACACTGGCTGCCCGCTCACCTGCACTGGCCTTGGAAGCTCCAGCGGAGCCCTGCCGGGGCCTGGCTGCACCGGGAAGCTCCCGGAGGGGCCAATGCCCCGCCGCTATGCCAGGAGGGGCGGGGGTGCTGGCCCTGCCATCCTGGAGCTGTGGCTGCCCCGCAGCTGGGCTCACGCTGCAAGCCTGGGCTGCGGCCGCAGGGGGCGAGGAAGCTCCTGTTGCCACCCTGGGCCCGGGGAGGGGAACAGGCATGGAGCAGGACAGGCAGCCCCCCCCCACACACACACACACCGCATCAGCTCTTGGCAGCACACGACTGGAGAGCACGGGCAAGCAGCAGCACTGGCATGGGGACGGCTCCACAAGCGCTACCAGCTTGCAGCAGCCCCAGGTCACCACGGGAGGCAGAAGCCTGGAGGGGAGCACCCAGAGCAGCCCCCCAGGGAAGCAGCCTGGCGGGACCCCAGGCCCAGCCCCGAGGCAGCAGGACGGGCAGGACGTCACCTACCTGCGCGCGGGGCTGGGGCAGCAGCTCCCAGGCCTTGCACAAGGCCCCACGGCACAGCCAAAACCCCTCAGCTTCGCCCCAGCATGTGCCGAGAGCCCTGAGACGCTCACGGACAGGCACTGCCGTGTCCCAGCACCGGGCACCCGCTCCTGTGGGCTTGGAGCAGGGCCAGGGGGGCCCAGCCTCGGGAAGGGGCCGGGTCCTGGGCGCTGCCCTACGGGCGCGCGGCAGCACCGGGAGGAAGAGGCGGCAGCGTCGGCTGCCAGGAGGTGGGACGGGACGGGACGGGACGGACGAGGAAGCAGAGCGGAGGAGGGCTCTGGCGCGGCTCTGCCTCCACACCCAGCCCTGCACTTTGAACCCCGGAGCCAGCCGGGAGCCAAGTGCGGGGGCACCCGGTGGCACCGGGAGAGCTGCCCCCAGCCCGGCCCCGTGGCGGCAGCAGGCTCAGCCAGGCACGGGGCCCCGCAGCCGTGGCACAGTGAAGCGCAGCAGCTCAGGCACCCCAGCCAGAGGCACAAGGCCCCACGCGCTCAGCCCCTTCTCCCCACCAGGGCAGCACCGCGGCTCTCGAAGCCGTGCCATCAGCCCCTGCCCAGGGCACAGGGCTGTCCCAGTCCCTGTCCCCGGCATCCTCCGGCCCCAACACAGGCACCGGCACGGACCAGGCCCCACGGCCATCTCTCGGGGCACGGGGCACCAGCAGAGCCTGGCCCTGGGGCTGTGGCAGCACCAACGAGGGGCACTGCAGGAGCGAGGGACACAGGGCCGGGGCGTCCCCAGCAGGAAGGCTCTGCCCTGACTGCCACCAGGACACGGCAGCGTGGCAGCTGGGGGCAGCGCATGGAGCCATGGCTCCCACACTCCCTGGCCTCCCCCCAGTGCCACCGAGCACCTGCGCTCCGTCCCCACACCTCGTGCCGGGCATCCCCTGCTGCCACCAGCACAGGCGAGGCCCTGGTCCCGCTGCTCCGCACGGCGCCGTCCCAGCACAGGCCCAGCACAGCCTTGCCAGGACTGGTGGGACACCACCGGGGGCAGGAGGGCAGCACCGGGACAGCGCCGGGGGGACACCACAGGGCCACAGGCGGGCTGTGAAAGAGGCCAGTCAGGGAAACCTAAACCACAAAAGGCACAAAAAGGGAAGTGAGCAGCGGCACGCCCAGAGCACAGGCTGAGACCCGGCATGGGAAGTGCAAGGAGCTGTCGGGCAGCGGTGCCGGCAGCTTCCATGTGGCGTGAGCGGCACGGAGCTGGCGCTGAGGGCAGCCGAGCACCGCGCTGCCAGCAGCACCGCCGGGGGAGGCAGCACGCTGCCGCCGGGTATTTTAGGAACCTGCCAGATGTATTTATACCACGTGGCGAGGAGCTTCCCATTCCAACATGGGCGCAGTCTTACTGCAGTTGCTAAAGTTAGACCCTGAGGAGTCAGCGCGCTCAGCACCTCGCGCCAAGCTCCCGCGGCGCTGCCGCCACCGGGACAGCCACGGGCAGCACCCGCAGCGCTGAGCCACACCGGGCCCCACGCCGGGCAGGGGGAGGCACGCGGACAGACGGACCCGGACAGAGCAAGGCGCTCCGTGAGGCCCAGCTCATGGCAATACGTCGCAGAAACCAGGCCTGGGGTGCTGCGGCTGCACTGGGACCGGCCGGAGCCCCCAGCGGACATGGCCTGGAGGGGGCTCGGCCCGCACCGGTGTCCGGCACCCACCTGGCACCAGAGCGGGGACTCCAAGAGGTGACCACGGCGTCGAACCTGCCTCGGTCCCGGGGACTCGCGCATTGTCGGCAAGGTGCGGGGCGCGTCCAGGGGCGCCGAGAGCACCGCTGCCCCACGGCGCGCAGCACCAAGCGCGGCCACCAGCCCGGTGCCTGGCAGGCGGTGGGCACGGGGCGCCGCGAGCCACGAGTGCTGCTGCCCGGCACGGCCGCACACCCGGTCCCACACCCGGGGGGCAGCGGGGGCGTCCCAGAAGACGTTCGGGACACGCGCCCCCGACCCGACGGCAGCATCGCTCCACGGCCGGCCCACGCCACGTGCCGGTGCCACTCGTGGAGGCACAGCCGCCCCAGGCCCGCCAAACCCGGACACCCCTGTGAGGACGGACGGACGGACAGACAGACGGACACGTGGACACACGGACGGAGCAGCCGTGCCCCCGCCGCTGCCCGCGCTCCCCGTAGCCCCGTCCCGGCGCCCTCCTACCTGGGGTCAAGGTCGCGGGGCTCCGTCCGTCAGCGCCGCGCCTGGGCAGGGACAGCGGGGTAGCGGGGTAACGGGAGCGGCCCGCGGGGGGCGCGGGGCCCGGCCCCGGTACGGCCCGGCCGGGGCTACCCGGGGACACCGGGAGCGGGGGCAGAGCCCGGGGGGGGGGTCCCGCCAGGGCCGGGCCGCGCCGCTCCCCGCAGCCCCCGCGCGAGGACACCCGCGGCCGCCACCACCCCCGGTACCGGGTCCGGGCGCCCCGTCCCCAGCGCCCGCCGCTCGAGGACAGCCCCGGGCCGGGCCGGGCCGGGCCGGGCCGGGTCCCCCCCGCGCCGCGGCCAAGGGCACCGGCCCGCCCGCCCCGGGAGGCCCCGCCCCGCCCCGGGAGGCCCCGCCCATCCCCGGGGCCCCGCCCCCCCGGCCCAGCCACCTCCCGCCGCCCGCCCCCGCGCTCACCGGCCGCCTCCGGTGCGGGCCCCGCGCGCCCGCCGCCATCTTCCCGCCGCCGCCCGACGCACCGGCGCGCGCACGGCCCCGCCCGCGGCCCCGCCCCGAACACCGGGGGGCGGGGCCTGCGCGTCGGGGGGCGGGGCCGGCGCTTGGCCACAGCCTCAAGGCGAGAGCTCATTGGCTGCGCTGAGACCGGGGCGAGGCCCGGGGCGGGGCCAGGTGGGCAGCGGGGCGGGGCGGGGCGGGGCGGGGCGGGGCGGGGCGGGGCGGGGCGGGGCGGGGCGGGGCGGGGCGGGGCGGGGGCACCGGGGCTGTGCAGGGACTTACCCCTGCCCCTGCCCTGCCCCCGTACCGGCACCGGGCACCGGGCACCGCCGCGCGCCGCGGGGCACGGGCAGCCCTCCTGGGGCACGGCGCCCCCAGCTGCGCCCCCCGCACCGGCTGTGCCTGCACCGGGCACCGGCCGCCACCCCCCGCCCCCGCGGCGCCCCCCGTCCCGCTGCCAGCCCCGCACCGCCCCGAGCCCGGCGGCAGCGCCGGCGGCACGCCGCCCCCCGCGGCCCCGGGGACGCGCACGGCAGCGCTCGCGTCCCGGTGCGCGCGTGAGCAGCCCCCAGGGACCCCGGTTGCCAGGACCCGCCCGGCACCGCCGCGGCCGCGCCCCGGCCCCGCAGCAGCACCGCGATCGGGGTGCAGGATGCGCAGCCTCAGCGCGGTGCTGTCCCGCCGCTGGGACCGGGCCCCGGCACCCCGCACCGGCCGCACGCAGGGGTGAGCGAGGCCCGGCTGCCCCGCCGGGGGGACCGGGCACGGGGCACGAGGGGGATCCCCCACCAGCGCCGCTGCCCCGTGGCGGGGTGCGGCTGAGCGGGGGGCGTGGGGCACGGTGGGGCACGGTGGGGCGGCAGGGCCCATCCCGGGAGGGGCCCGTGCACCGCGACCCCCCCCGTGCCTCCCCAGCAGCGCTGCCGCTCCCCGGAGCTGGATCCTCGACCCCTCCGGGGACTGGTACTACCGGTGGCTCAGCGCCATGGTCCTGCCCATCATGTACAACTGGATCGTCATCATCTGCAGGTGCCGGGGTGCGGGGTGGGCGCCGGCGCTGCAGCCAGGGAGGTGCCCCAGGGGCCGGGGCCAGCTCTGGGCAGCCCGGTGACGGTGCCGGCGCTGCCAGGTCCTGCTTCGCCGACCTCCAGGAGCAGCACGTGGTGCTGTGGCTGAGCCTGGACTGCCTGAGCGACGCGCTCTACCTGCTGGACATCGCCATGCACCTCCACACCGGTCAGTGCCCCAGTCCGCCCACACACCCAGCCGCACGTTCACCCACTTGCACAAACACAACGTGTGTGTGCACGGGCACGGGCACACACAATTACACGCAGTCACGCATGTGTGAGCACATATGCATGCCCATGTGCGCGTGCACAGATACACGTACTTGAATGTGAAGACACGCATGCACAAACCTGTGTGACATGCATGTGGCACGTGCACACACACACGGCACACACACGCGTGTCTGGCACACACAGACCTGGGAGCACAGCGGTCACCGGGCAGGGGGCAGGGGTGGGGCCGGGCTGACATTTTGGGGTGGGCGCCCATCTGCCGAGCCCCTCAGCAGTACAGCGACGCGGGCAGCACGTGGCCCCGTGGTGACATGTGTGATGCCCCTCACCTCTACCAGCACAGGGCCACCCCACACCCTCTCACCCCCCATTCGGGTGCCCCCATCCCACAGGGAGCCCCCATACCCACGAGTCCCCTGCCCCCAGCCCCGCCACATCCCTCCCGGACCCAGGGCCCTCCACCCCCCAGGGGCTCCCCACGGGGCCGAGTGCTGACTCACTGCCCCCAGGCTTCCTGGAGGAGGGCATCCTGGTGCAGGACCGGGCGCAGATCCGGCGGCGCTACCTGCGCTCTGCCTGCTTCCCCTGGGACGTGGCCTCGGTGCTGCCCACCGACCTGCTCTACCTGCACCTGGGGCCAGCCGTGCCGGCCGTGCGAGCCAACCGCTGCCTGCGCGCCCCGCGGCTCTTCGAAGCCTTTGACCGCCGGGAGACACGCACTGCCCACCCCTACGCCTTCCGCATCGCCAAGCTGATGCTCTACGTCTTCGTCACCATCCACTGGAACGGCTGCCTCTACTTTGCCCTCTCCACCCACCTGGGGCTGGGTGCCGACGACTGGGTCTATCCCAACGCCAGCCGCCCCGGCTTCGCCCGCCCGCTGCGGCAGTACCTGCATAGCTTCTACATCTCCACCCTCATCCTCACCACCGTGGGTGACACGCCGGAGCCCCAGCGCGAGGAGGAGTTCCTCTTCATGACCGCCGGCTTCCTGCTGGCCGTGCTGGGCTTCGCCACCATCATGGGCAGCATGAGCTCCGTCATCGCCAACATGAACGCAGCCGATGCCGCCTTCTACCCCGACCATGGCCCGGTGCAGCAGTACCTGCAGGCACATGGTGTTGGGGGGCGGCTGGCGCGGCGGGTGGCCGGCTGGCACCAGCACCTGCGGGCGCACAGGAAGCTGGTGGGGGAGCGGGCCGCGCTCCGGCACCTGCCCAGCCGGCTGCGGGCTGAGGTGGCTGCCAGCGTGCACCTGCCAGCCCTGCGCAAGGTGTCCCTCTTCCAGAGCTGCGAGCGCGGTGTGCTGGAGGCGCTGGTGCTCAAGCTGCGGCCCCAGGTCTTCAGCCCCGGCGAGTTCGTGTGCCGCACCGGCGACGTGGGGCGTGAGATGTATTTCATCCGCGAGGGGCGTCTGGCCGTGGTGGCGGCCGACGGCGTCACACGGCTCGCCATCCTGGGCGAGGGGCTCTACTTTGGGGAGATCAGCCTCATCAACATCCGAGGTGAGCCTCTGCCACACCCCTGCAAGCACACCCTCCAGCCCAGGCCTCACCGCAGCCCTGCATCCCCAGGGAACAGGTCGGGAAACCGTCGCACCGCCAACATCCAGAGCATCGGCTACTCAGACCTCTTCTGCCTCTCCAAGGAGGACCTGACAGAGGTGCTGGCCGAGTTCCCCAGCGCCCGCGCCCTGATGGAGGCCAAGGGCCGCGAGATCCTGCTGCGCATGGAGAAGCTGGATGTGCATGCTGAGGCGGCGGCGGCGGCGGCAGCGGCGGAGGAGGCTGAGCACCGAGTGCAGGCGCTGGAGGTGGCCCTGGAGGAGCTGCAGACACGGGTGGCCCGGCTGCTGGCCCAGCTGGAGTCCAGCGCCTTCAAGCTGGCACTGCGCATCGGGCACCTTGAGAGCAGGGCCCAGCAGCGGCGCCTGGCCGGGGGACGGGCTCCAGCCAGGGACCAGGCGCCTGCCAGGCTGCAGGGACCTGATGGGGGATGGGGTCCTGATGGGGGACGGCGTCCTGATGGAGGACAGGATCCCACTGGGGCACAGGGTCCCACTGGTGTGCAGGGTCCTATGGGGGTGCAGGGTCCCACAAGGGTGCAGGGTCCCACTGGTGTACGGGGTCCCACTGGTGTACGGGGTCCCATGAGGGCACAGGGTCCCACCAGAGTGCAGGGTCCCAATGGTGTACGGGCTCCCACTGGTGTACGGGGTCCCACCAGGGTGCAGGTTTCCATGGGGATGTGGGGTCCCACTGGGGTACAGGGTCCCATGGGGGCACAGGGTCCCACCAGGGTACAGAATCCCACTGGTGTACAGGGCCCCACTGGTGTACAGGGTAGTGGGACAGGTGTACAGGGGCGCACGGGGGTGCAGGGCCCCACTGGTGTACAGGGACCCACCAGGGGCCAGGGTCCCATGGGGGTGCGGGGCACAAGACGCAGAGGCCCCCGGCACTGAAGGTCAAGGGACCTGTCCGGCTGTCAGGTGTGCGACTGCGGTGACACTGGGTGCTTTGTGACAGCCATCGCTGGGTAACGATGACAACAGTCGCTAGGTAACAAGGACAACAACCGCTAGGTGATGGTGACAATAGTTGCTATGTAACAATGACAACAGTTGCTAGATAACGAGGATGGTTGTTCATGACCGAACGGGAGCTGCGGCGACGGGGCAGCGGGGGCAGGCACCGGGCTGTGCCCTGGCAGGGCCGGGGGGCTCCCAGCACAGCGGCCGCAGGAACCAGAGCAGGAGAGAGACGTGGCCAGGGCCACCTGGGTGGGGAGAGGACAGGAGTGGGAAGGGACAGGAGGGGACAGGAACGGGGATGGGGTGGGAAGGGACAGCGGGGGATCGGGCTGGAGGGGACAGGAATGGGGACAGGAAGGGGGGTGGGACAGGGATGGGACGGGAATAAGGGTGGGTTCAGAGATGGGGATGGGGATGGGGATGGGAAAGGGAGGGGACAGGGTCTGGACAGGGATGGGGACAGGGAGGGGAGAGGATGGGTGAGCAGGTCAGGAGGCAACAGGGATGGGGATGGGACAGGGCCAAGGTTCAGAACAGGGGCAGGGATAGGATGGGAACAGGGAGGGGGATGACATGGGAGGGGACAAGACGGGATGGGGCGGGAGGGTGCGGGGACAGGGATGGGGATAAACACGGTCAGAACAGGGACAGGGACGGGAATGGGACGGGATGGGATGGGGAAGGGGACAGGGAAGGGAGGAGACGAGAGGGTCAGGGACGGGTTCGGAACAGGGACGGGGATGGGGATAGGGCGGGGAGAAGGACGGTCAGAAAAGGGACACGGAGGGGGGTGAGATGAGGACGGAACGGGAGTGTGGGTGGGAAGGGGATGGGGTCGGAACAGGGATGGGGTTGGGGACGGGAGCGGACAAGGGGGCCGAGATCTCCGAGGCCCCGGGTGCGGCGGCAACGGGAGCGGCCCCGCGCCCCCGGGCGGACCCCGGCCCGGCCCCGGCTGGGAGCGGCGCAGCTGCGGCAAACAGCCCCGGGCAGCATGGGCAAACAGCGGGCGGCACCCGCCGGCAGCCGCTGCCCGGGCACCCGGGAATGCTGCGGGGAGCGGCCGGAACGGCCCCGGCAGGGCGGGGTGCGAGCCCCGAGCCCCCCGAGCCCTTCGAGCCCCCCGAGCCCTTCGAGCCCCCGAGGTCCCCGAGCCCCGGCCCCACGTGGGGTCCCTCGAACCCGGCTCCCGCTGCCGGCCGGCGGCCCCCGCTGCTCCGCAGCCCGCGGCCCCCCCGCGCCCCTCTGCCCCGCCACCGCCGCTCCCCCCGGCTCCCCCCGGCTCCCCCCGGGCTCCCCCCGCTCCCTGCCGCTGCCGCGCCCCCGGCCCGCCCCGCGCCCCCGCCCCGCGCCCCCGCCGCCGGGCGCCGCCCCCGCTCACTCTCCCGGCGGCTCCGGAGCGAGCGGGGCGGCGCGGAGCCTCCTCTCGGGGCCGCCGCCGGTGCCGCCGCCGGGGTGGGCGCGATGGGCGCGGGGCGGCTCTGACGGCGGCTCCGGCGGCGCCATGGACCCGCGGCGCCTCAACGAGTCCCTGCAGGAGCTGCTCTGCCGCCCCGGGAACGGCACCGGCACCGGCACGGACACCGGCACCGGCTCCGGCTCCGGCTCCGGCTGGAACAGCTCCGCCTGCGACCTCCTCCGCAGGGGCCTCCGCGGGCCCCCGGCGCCCAAAGGTGAGACCGGGGCGGGGTGGGACGGGACGGGACGCGGCAGCCGGTCCGTCCCGCCGTGCGCCCCGTCTCCTGCCCGGCGCAACCCGGCGCGCCCGCGGTTCCCCCGTGTGCCCCAGCCCCGCCGGCCCGGTGCCCAGCGCCCGGCAGCCCTGCAGCGCGGCTCGGGGCCGGGCTGTGCCCGCGCGGGGGCAGCGAAGGTGCCGGGCGGAGGCGGGAGCGGAGCCCCGGGGCGCGCAGCCCCCGCCCCGGTGCCTCGGTCCCGGTGCCCGTCGCTGGCCGCGCGGCCGGGGCTCGCTCAGCTCCCGGCGCGAAGCCGCCGCGGTCACGTCCGAGCGCGGCCGGAGAGCGGGGGGCTCGGGGCTGCCGGCGCCCGGCCCCGGGGAGCGTCAGCACCACCGCGGCTCCGGCGCCTGCCCGCCCGCTGCCCTGGTGCTGGAGCCCAGCCTGGGTGGCGTCGTGCCCGCCGAGCCGCGCTGGGGAGGGAGAGCGCCCGGGCATCCTGGCACCGCATCCGCTGCAGTGATGGCCGCGGGGACGTCCCGGCTCTGCCCACCAGACGCTCGCTAGGGCTGGTGAGAGCCCGGGCACTTGGCTCCGTCCGCGGCCACACCACCCTCGCCATGCCCGGTGCGCCCAGACGCGCACTTGGCCGCCTGTGACCCTGCTGCCCCACAGACCTGGACCTGACAGTGCGCGTCCTGCTGTACGCGCTGATCTTTGTGCTGAGCATCTGCGGGAACGCCCTGGTCGTGGCCGTGCTGCTCCTGAACCGCCGCCTGCGCACCGTCACCAACTCCTTCCTGCTGTCCCTGGCACTCAGTGACCTGATGCTGGCACTCTGCTGCATGCCCTTCACTCTCGTCCCCAACCTCATGGGCACCTTCATCTTCGGGGAGGCTGTCTGCAAGCTCATGGCCTACCTCATGGGTACGGTGGGTGGGGGGCGGGGGGCTGTGCCGCACCGCGCTGCGGGCGCTGACCCTCGCTGCCCGCAGGCGTCTCCGTGTCGGTCTCCACCTTCAGCCTGGTGGCCATTGCCATCGAGCGGTACAGCGCCATCTGCAACCCGCTGCAATCCCGCGTGTGGCAGACGCGCTCGCACGCCTGCCGGGTCATCGCCAGCACCTGGCTCTTCTCGGCGCTGCTCATGCTGCCCTACGCCATCTACAGCACCACGCGGGCCCTGCCCGCCCGCGGCGCCCGCCCAGCCCTCAGCCAGTGCACGCACGACTGGCCCAGCGAGCACGTCCGGCAGGCCTGGTGAGCTGGCCCCGGCCCTGGGCCGCACGCTCCTGCACCCAGCACAGCTGCTGTGGCAGGGCTGGGTGAGGGGCTGCCATGCAACAAGTGCTGTGCCTTCCAGGTATGTTCTGCTGCTTCTCATCCTCTTCTTCATCCCTGGAGTGGTGATGATCGTGGCTTACGGGCTCATCTCTCGTGAGCTCTATCGAGGGATCCGTTTTGAGTTGGACATCAAGGGGGAGGCTGCAGGTGAGGCGATGGGGAGCTGGGGACCTGCACAATCCTGCAGGGCACAGCTCCGCTCAGCACCTCCTGCCTGGGGCACGCAGCAGGGCTGAGCCCCCAGAGCTGCCTCGCCTCCTGACACCTGTCACACCGGGCAGGCCGTGCTGCTCCGTGCCTGGCACTGCACGGGTCCGGGTGGTGCCCTGGGGCTGGGGACGTGACCATGTCCTGCTCCCCTCCCACAGCCCAGCGCAATGGCAGCGCGGAGCTGGCACCTGCCTGCGATGAGGGGGATGGCTGCTACCTGCAGCTCTCCCGGCCAGGCGGCGCGCTGGAGCTGCGTGCTCTGGGCACAGCGGGCGCACAGCAGGACCGGGCACGCATCAACAGTTCAGAGGCAAAGCTGGTGGCCAAGCGGCGTGTGATCCGCATGCTGGTGGTCATCGTGGCCATGTTCTTCCTCTGCTGGCTGCCCATCTTCACTGCCAACACCTGGCGTGCCTTTGCACCACGGGCAGCCCAGCGCGTGCTCTCGGGGACACCCATCTCCTTCATCCACCTCCTCTCCTACACCTCCGCCTGTGCCAACCCCCTCATCTACTGCTTCATGAACCGCCGCTTCCGCAAGGCCTTCCTGGGCACTTGCACCGCCTGCCGCCACGCCTGCCCACGCCGCCCGCTCGATGAGGACGTGGCCAACGTCAACGCCTCGCTCTCCAAGTTCAGCTACACCACTGTCAGCAGCCTCGGGCCCCCCTGAGCCCGGCCCCGCGCCCCTCTGCCCCCGCCAACTCCCCCTCGTGCCCTGACGCAGCCCCCTGTGCTTCGCGTCTCCTTTACCCCTCCAGCCTCAGTGGTACCCGCGAGTCTCCGTGTGCCCCACCCCCCCCCACCTGCCCCGGGGCACCCCCCGTGCCTGCGGGCTCTGCGCTGCGGCCCTGGGCTGAGCAGGGCGCCGGCGGCCCCCGCGCTCCCCTCGCCCCACCCGTGGGGCCGGAGGCGGAGGTGATGGGGGGAAGCCCCCAGCCCGGGCCCTCCCTGCTCGCTCCCCGCGGGCTGCAGCCACAATAAAGCCTTTGCCTGGTGCCACCCGCCCCGCTTCTCACCCCGCCCCGTCCGCAGCTCACACCCCCGCGTAGGCACGTATACACACTCGTGTGCGTTCATGCACACGCAGCTGCTCGGGTTTGCACAGCCATGCATGCTCGGGCACACAGCCCTGCACACACGCCTGCACACCTGTGCACGTGCACACAGCTGCGCCTGGCACTTGCACGCACTCACACCTGTACCTGCACACGCACACAGCTGTGCCCCCCCGGACACAAGCACAGCCCCTGGCACCCAGCAGCAGATCCCGTGGGCAGCAGCACAGGACCCATGGGGGGGGGGGGGCTGAGATGTCCCCGTGGGCAGCAGGAGGGGGTCCCCACAGGCTTCAGGTGCTGTGCTCCCGTTCAGACAGTGCCCACTGGACTCCCTCTCCCACAGCACCTGGTGGGACTCCACCTCCCACAGCGCCTCTCCCAGGCTCCATCTCCCACGGCTCTCCCGTGGGACTACGTCCCCCTGAATGCCTTAATGGGCCTCTGCCTCCCACAGCCCCCCAACAGGACTCCCATAGCTCCCCAGTTGGATTCCACCTCTGACCAGCGGGGCTCCATCTGCCATAGCCCCCCCCGTTCCCTCCATGCCCCCACATCCCGCAGTGCCCCAGGGGGGCTCCATGTCCTGTACCCCCCCGTTCCTTCTGTGAGCCCACGTCCTGCAGTGCCCCAGCAGGGCTCCATCTCCTGTAGCCCCCTGTTCCCTCCGTGACTCCATCTCTGACCAGCGGGGCTCCATGTCCCGTAGCCCCCCCATTCCCTCCATGACTCCATCTCCCATTCTGACCCGCGGGGCTCCATGTCCCGCAGCCCCCCCCGTTCCCTCCGTGACCCCACGTCCCGCAGCACCCCAGCGGGGCTCCACCTGGCCGTGACCTCACGGGACTCCGTCTCCAGGACGCCCAGCAGGGCCCCCATCTCCCAGCAGGGCCTCCATCCCTCCCCCGCGCTGCCCTCCCGGCCTCCACCGAGCGCCGCGTCCCGGTGCGATCGGTCGCTGGCCGTGCCCCCGGGACTCCCCCTCCGGCCGTGCCCGCTACCCCGCGGGACTACATCTCCCATCGTGCCCCGCGGGGCGCCCCGCCCCCGCGCTCCGTCCCCGCCCCCTCGCCTTGGCCCCGCCCCGCCCCGCTCGGAGCCGTCCCGGCCATGGCGGTGGGCGCGGGCCGGGCCCCGCCGCTGGCCCTGGCGCTGGCCCTGGCGCTGCCGCTGTCGGCGGCGCTGTCACCGCCCGGCGCCGCGCTGCTGGAGGCGGCGGGGCCGCGCTGGGGCTGGCGCAACCTGACGTGCCCGGGCTGCCGGCTGCTCTTCGGGGCGCTCGACCTGGCGCTGCAGGTGCCGGCGGGCAGCGGGACGGGGGGACGGGGCGGGGGGGACGGGACCGGGAGGAGAGGGGAGGGGAGGGGACCGGGCCTGGGGGGCACCGGGGCGGAACGGGACGGGACGGGACGGGAGGGCACCGGGACGGGGGGGGGCTGGGGCGGGGAGGGAAGGGAAGGGGGGGGGGGGGGGCGGGGGGGGGAGAAGGGAGGGGAGGGCACCGGGACGGGGAGAGGGGGACGGGACGGGACGGGAAGGGAGGGCACCGGGAGTGCGAGGGGAGGGCACCGGGACAGGACGGGAGGGGAGGGCACCGGGACGGTAGGACACCAGGATGGGACAGGCCAGGATGGGAAGGCAGCGGCATGGGGACAGGAACAGGGCCGGGATGAGGCCGAGGCAGGGGCTGGACAGGAACGGGCAGAGCGGGGCCAGCGAGGTCGGGGCCGGGGCCAGGGCCGAGAGGGCACAGGGATGGGAGCAGCGAGGCCCGGGGCAGGGCTGGAGCCTCGTGACAGCCGCTGTTGGGATGGGACGTGCCTTGTGGTGGGTCACGGGACGGGACGGGACAGGGACAGCTGGGGACAGAGATGGGCGCTGGGGCCAGGAAGGGGAAGGGGAACCCGGCCGAGGCCGCCCGCTTCCCCCGGGGCCGGGTGCCGGCAGAGCGAGGACCAGCGCGTCCCCATCGCCCGCCGCAGCTGGAGCCCAACGTGGTGCGCGTGGGGCGCGTGGCGGCGGGCCTGTGCCAGGAGCTGCGGCTGGCGCGCCCCGAGATCTGCCGGCAGGCCGTGCAGCTCTTCCAGCGCGACGTGGTGGCCGCCTGGGCCCGCTCCGTGCTGCGGCCCAGCGAGGCCTGCGGGCTGCTGCTGGGCCCGCGCTGCGGCCACTGGGACATCTTCGGCGCCTGGAACGTCTCCCTGCCCGCCGCCCCCAAGCCGCCGGTGCGGCCCCCGGTGCCCCCGCCGCCCGGCGCACCCAGCGCCCGCGTCCTCTTCCTCACCGACCTGCACTGGGACCGGCTCTACACCCCGGGCAGCGAGCCTGCCTGCCCCGACCCGCTCTGCTGCCGCGGCGCCGCCCGCCCCGGCCCTGGCGGCGCTGGCTTCTGGGGCGAGTACAGCAAGTGCGACCTGCCGCTGCACACCATCGCGGCGCTGCTGGCCCAGCTGCGCCACGCTGGCCCCTTTGCCGCCGCGTACTGGACGGGTGACATCCCGGCACACAACGTCTGGCAGCAGCGCCGCGAGGACCAGCTGCTGGCCCTGCGCACCGTCACCGCACTGTTGCGCCAGCACCTGGGCGCCCTGCCCGTCTACCCGGCCGTGGGCAACCATGAGGCCACCCCCGTCAATGCCTTTCCCCCACCCTACGTGCGCGGCAACCAGTCCTCGGCGTGGCTGTACGACGCGATGGCTGAGGCCTGGCAGGACTGGCTGCCCCCGCCGGCGCTGCAGACCCTCCGGTGGGGCGGCCGCGCAGGGAGCAAGGGGCTGGGGGGGCTCCAGGCCGTGAGGACCGGGCGGGCTCTGGGCTGGCTGCGGGGCACAGGGGCAAGGAGCTTGCAGGGCACGGGGGGACTCCTGGTGGGAGGGTGCTTGGACAGGCGGGGGTTGGGGCTGCAGATCAGGGGCACACAGGGGTCTGAGGCAGGGGCACTGCTGCTTGGGGCAGATGAGGGGAGGAAGGGGGCGTCTGAGGTACTGCAGGCTGGTGGGGGACGTGTGCCAGACACATGGGGATAGCGCAGCCCCGGGCAGTCAGCGCTGACACCCCCCCTTCCCTGCAGAGCCGCTGGCTTCTACACGGTGCAGGTATGGCCTGGGCTGCGCCTCGTCTCGCTCAACATGAACTTCTGCTCCCAGGCCAACTTCTGGCTGCTCATCAACTCCACCGACCCTGCGGGGCAGCTGCAGTGGCTCGTGGGCGTTCTGGAGGCCGCCGAGCAGCAGGGGGAGAAGGTGGGCATCAGCAGGGTGGGGGGGTCCCAGGGCCCCGCAACCCCTGTGCATCCCGTACCAGCCCCCCCTCTCCCGGCTGCTGCTGCCCCTAGGTGCACATCATCGGGCACATCCCTCCAGCCCACTGCCTGCGGAGCTGGAGCTGGAACTACTACCGCATCGTCAACAGGTCAGCCTGCGGAGGGCCGGGTCCGTGCCGGGGCCCTGCTGCGCCTGATGCCGTCCAAGGGCAGGAGGCCAAGGGCGAGGGCTGGGTGGGAGCTGGCGCCAGCGGGTGCCGTGGGCGCAGCAGCAGCCAGGCTGGTGCAACGAGTCACGGGAGCAGCGGTGTGGGGTGGGGCCAGCCCCGGGCAGCGCCGCGGGGCCGGGGCCGGGGTCTGGCGCTGGCTGCCCTCACCCCTGCTGCCCCACGCTCAGGTTTGAAGGCACCATCGCAGCACAGTTCTTCGGGCACACGCACGTGGACGAGTTTGAGATGTTCTATGATGAGGACACCCTGACGCGCCCTGTCTCTGTGGCCTTTGTGGCACCCAGCGTCACCACCTACATCAACCTCAACCCCGGTGAGCCCTCCATCCCCGCCCCTCCCCTCCCGCTCTGGCTGTGGTGCGGCCCTGCAGAACCCCTGACTGCTGCCCCCAGGCTACCGCGTGTACGAGGTGGATGGCGCCTACAACGGCAGCTCCCACGCTGTGCTGGACCACGAGACATTCATCCTCAACCTCACCGAGGCCAACATGCCTGGGGCAGAGCCACACTGGCAGCGCCTCTACCGCGCCCGTGAGGCCTACGGGATGGCCACCGCCTTCCCCGCCGACTGGGACCTGCTCATCCGCCGCTTCCAGGATGACGAGCGCCTCTTCCAGCGCTTCTGGTACCACTTCCACAAGGGCCACCCGCCCCGCGAGCCCTGCCTGGAGGCCTGCAAGGCGGCCCTGCTCTGTGCACTGCGCACCGGCCGCTCAGCCGACCCCAGCCTCTGCCGGGTGCTGCGCCCAGCCCGGCCTTTCCGGCAGATCCTGCAGCTCTGGCGGCAGCGGCAGCTCTGCTGAGCCCGGGGCTGGCAGCGGCGCCAGGGGACACGTGGGGATGGGGACAGATACTCACCCACTCTGTGGGGTGGGAAGGGGCCCCATCCTGGCTGCACGGGGCCACCACTTGGCCCTGCACTCCGACTGGTGGCAGCCCCCAGCCGGCTGCATAATAAAGGTTGGTGATGGAGAGAGCCGGCTGCTGGCCCCGGGCGGAGGTTGGAACCTCCTTCAGTGGTGTGGAGCTGGGGGATGCTGCAGGGAAGGGGCTGGGCCGGGCTGGTGGAATGGGTTTATTAATTATTTAGTACAACACAGATCTTTGTTACAGCAGGAGGGGCAGCTCCAGAGCTGGGCAGCCCTGGCAGGGCCCCCGCACTGCAGGTTAGACCGCATGCATCGGGCAGGCAGCCTGCGCCCTGGCTGGGCAGCGCCCGTCCCAGGAGGCGGTGAGGCCACCCTGTGCACGGGACAGGGCCCCGGGCCCGGCCCTGCCACCCTGCAGGCACGCACGAGCACAGGGACCCACACGTGGGACGCTGCTGCCACCCGCCCAGGGACACTCACACACACACACGTGCCCCGGCGCAGGCATGTGCCCCACGGCACCCGGTGCAGCTGCCCCGTCCCAGTCCCGTCCTGGTTGCAGCAGGCAGGAGCGTGGGGCGGGCAGGGGTCTGGTCACTCCCCTCTGCTCTGATCACGGCGTCTGTGCCCCCATGCGCTTCGGCTTCAGGCTGCCCAGCAGGGTCTGCACGCCCTTGCGGACGGTGGAGCCCACCCGGCGGGCCACTGAGTCAGCAGGCGGCGCGGGCAGGCAGGAGCTGGAGGCCTGGGGCCGGGCGTCCAAGCACTTCTGGTAGCGCAGCTGGGGACAGGGGGTGAGCAGGGCCGCGGGGGCGCAGCGGGGGGGTGCGGGGCCAGGGACACTCACCATGCAGGCAGCCTGCAGCGCCTCGCTCAGCCCTGCCGCGTTGGGCTCACACCAGACCATGTGGCAGCAGAAGGCGCCGGGGGCGCTGGCCATGATGAAGGCGAAGGAGCGGACGTCCCGGCCCACGCCCATGAAGGAGAGGAACCGCACACGGCACTCGCACAGCACCGCCTCCGTCTGCAGGCACAGCACCGGGCTCACCACCAGGATGGGGATGAGGATGGGGACAGGGATGGGGATGGGGACAGGGACGGGGATGGGGCTGCCGCACCTGCTCATGGGTGATGGTGAGCGTGGCAGGTGCCACGTTGACCACGATGGGGGTCCAATGCTCTTTGCTGCTGGTGGCCAGCGCCGCCTCCAGCGCCGCGTTGATGACATCCATGCCTGCGACAGACAGGTGGGGGCTCGGGGCGGGCAGGGGGGAAGAGGGCCCCATTCCCGGTGTGGGGCACACCCCAACACCAGCCTCCCTCCACGGCCCCCCAGGCTCACCCACGGGCTTTGTGACAGGTACGCAGCCCAGGTAGCAGACCGGGAACTTCTGCACCACCTCGCTCTTGGGCACCGGGAACTCCACTGCGGGCACGGGGCAGGGTCACCACGCACGCCCCGAGCGTCTCCCCTGCACCAGCTGCACCCAACAGCCCCACGGCCAGCCCGCGCACAGCCTGCTGCCCCCCTGCCTGCCCTGTGTGCCCACCCACACGGCCCCTGCAGCCCCACGGCACTGCCCGTGTGCAGCCCCCAGCCCCCGCTGCATGCACAGGCTGGACACGGTCAGTCCCCAGGTGCCTGCGCCCCGCCCCGGGTCCCAGCCATACCCTGGAAGGGGATCTCCACCATCCTGGAGGAGTCCATGGAGAGGCCGTTAGCCAGCGCCCGGGTGCTTCGCCGCTCCACCATGATCTGGGGAGAGCAGGGGGGCCACGGACCCCCCCCCCAGCCTGTCACGATGCAGCCCCCAACCTCTGCCCGGCACAGGCAGCCTGGGGACAGAGGGGTGGGAGGGAGCACCCGGGGCAGCCCTGGGCTCACCTGGGAGCAGACCTCATGCAGGCTGGTGGCGATGTCCTTGGCGGGGCTCTCGCAGCGGAAGACATGGCACTTGAGCATCTGCGTCAGCTGGTCCCGGGCCACGTAGGCGAAGTCCCTGCAAGGAGGGGCTGCGCTCAGGGACCCCCCACAGGCCACCAGGGCCCCTGCCCCCCACCCACAAGGAGTGGGCCACCGCCACCAAGGCCCCCCAGCACAGCGTGGGCAGGGGCTGGGGGCACGCAGCGCTGCCATACCTCTCCCTGGGTGCCCGGCCAGAGCAGCAGGAGAGAGCCAGAGAACAGAGTCAGGGGGGCTGGGTGCACACACACACCCCCAGCATGGGGCCCAGCACACCAGCACAGGGCAGCACCCAGCCCACGGGACCCCCACCTGCCCCAGGACCCCACAACCTGAGAGTACAGAGACCCCCACACACATCCCGCATGCGAATGGATGCACCCAGCACCCCACACGCACAGGACGTCCCCGCACCCCCCCCAGTTCAGGGACCCACCCCACGCCCCAGCTCTGGAGCAATGCCTGCACCCGGCGTGCCAAGACACCCGTGCGCGCGCACCCCCCTCTGTACCGGCCCTGCAGATCCCATGGGGACCCCTGCATGCCCCCTGCGTTCCCAGGAGACCCTGAACAGCCCTTGGCCCCACGCCCCCACCTGCCACTGTCACGCCCCACGCCCCAGACACGGATGCTGGCCACGGGCTGTGCGTGCAGCAGGGTCTGGTCCTGCGGGTCCACCAGCTTCAGCGTCTGGCTCTGCAGGAGCAGCAGCATGGCCCGGCCCTGGGGGGGCCGTGTCAGGCCAGGGGCAGCCTGGGGTGAGGGGTGCAGGGACAGAGCACGGCATGCAGGGCATAGAGGGGATGTGCTGGGGGCCAGGGGTGATGCTGTGCTTGGGGAGGGAGGCACTCACCCCCCCCCAGGCACCCGGCGCTCCATGCTGGTGCAGGGACAGCTGGCGGATGCAGTTGTTGACGGCAACGCTGCTCCTCCCAGGTGCCAACTCCTCCTCGCTCATCTCCACCCAGCCCAGCGAGCGCACAGGGAAGCTCTGCGGGGCACGGCCCGGGTGGGCGCAGTCTGGCCCCCGCTGGCCCCATGCACCGGGGGGGCCAGGGGCAGCACCCCATCCAGCCAAGCCCCCCCCACAGTGGCAACAGCACAGCCACCGCCCCAGGGCCCCCACATCCCCGTGACACCGGGGTAGGAGGGGCCAGGGGAGCTGGGCAGGAGCCCACCACCAGGGCGGCCCCACTCAGCCCCCGCTGTCCCAGCCTACCTTGGAGCCCGGCTCGTCCTCCTCAGCCAGGACCGCACTGCAAGAGCGGGGCTGTCACCGCATGCCACCGGCTGCCACCAGCTGCTCCCTGCGCACGGGGAACCCTGCGCCCCAGCTTGGTCAACGCAGCCCCCACCAAGCCCCCGAATCCCCACCTGATGCCCGGCGAGGCCGGGTCTGGTGCCAGTGGCTCCGCGTCCTGCACTCCAGGCTCGCCATCTGCCTCCTCTGCCGTGGGGTCCTGGGAAGGAGAGAGGGTGGCAGGGCCGGGCGCAGAAGGTGGTGTCCCCGGCCCCGACAGCCCCTCACCTTCCAGAAATCGCCATTGCCGAAGCGTTCAGCCGGAGCGAAGCCCGTCCAGGCGAGCTGTGGGAAGAGCGGACAGCTCAGGACAAATGCCATGGGGCAGCTCCACAGCCTGTGTTCCCCGACTCACCGGCTGCTCCTCGCAGGGGGTGCTGCCCTGGGAGCCGCGGGCAAGCCCTGCCGGGGGCTCCCACTGCGTGGTGCCAGTGGGGATGTGCCAGTAGTAGGTGCCCGAGGTGTCCTGCACCCGCATCCATCCCGCAGGCAGGTCTGAGTCCGTCTCGAAGGAGTTCCGGGTCCAGAAGGAGTCTGGGGAGCAGGGGGGGAACCGAGGCTGGGACCCCTGCAGCCCCACGCAGCCGGGCGGGGACCCCGGGGTGGTCGCCACGTGGGGGGTGTTGCCACATGGTGGGGGGGCACAGCCAGGCAGGGCAGAGGACCCTGCTGCCGTAAGAAAAGGAGTCCCAGCGGCCACCAGGATGGGGGGCCAGGCCAGGCGGGACACCCAAACACTGGCCCACGGGGTTGCGGGGATGTGGGAGCCCTCCCAGGCGAGCAGGCACCAAGGCCCAGCCGTGCCCAGCAGGGCGACGGCCACGAGGCCCACGCTGCGCCCAGCGCCCCCCAGCACCCGCGGAACCCAGCCCGCAGCCCCTTCCCCGGCGTGCGACCAGTGGCACCAGGAGCCCCCCACCCAGACCCCTGCGCCTCAGGACCCCCGTCCCCAGCTCCCCGCAGCCATCCCGCCGCGGAGCCTGGACCCCACGGCCCCTTCCCAGCACCGCCCCGCTCGGCAGGCCCCGCGGCAGCGCCCATCCCCACAGCGGTGCAGGGCTCGCGGCTACTCCCTGCCGGCCCCATCCCGGGGGGCCCGGGGCAGCCCACGGCGGCCGGGCCCTGCGGCAGCGCTCACCTGGGCCGCGCTGGACCAGGCGTTTCCCCGGCAACCGCTGACGGCATCGCCAGGGGCCGCCACTGGGACGCGCCAGTGGGGGGGGCGGGGATGCGCAGATGGGGGGGCTGGGACAGGGATGCTGCGGGAGGGAGGGAGGGAGGGGGCGCCAGGGACAGCAGGGGCCGCGCGGAGGGGGGCCGGGGGCTACGTGGGGCAGCCGGGGCTCGGGGGCACAGGGGCAGGGGGAGAGGCAGGTGGGGACGGGGAGCTGGGGCACCGTGGGGGACCCCCGCGGCCGGGGGGGGGGTGCAATGGGGAGCGCATCGGGACGCGCAGCCAGGAGGATGCTGGGTGACTGCGCTGGGACAGCACGCCGTGGGGCACAGCACGGATGGACGTGTGACTGGCACCGGCGCGGGGGGGGCACAGCCCGGCGGGGGCCACCACACAGAAGGGAGCGATGCGGCGTGCGTGCCACGGAGCCGTGGGCAGGGCTGGGGGCAGAAGCGGGTGCAAGGCTGGGGAGAGTAGACAAAGACACAGGGCTGAGAGGAGCAGGCTGGGGCACAGCAGGATGGGGCACAGCCGTATGGGGCACAGCTGGACGGGCACAGCTGGATGGGGCACAGCTGGATGGGGCAGCGTGCTGGGCTGGAGGCTGCAGGGGCAGCCGCGGGGCAGGCGAGTGGGGGGCACGCGGGGCCCACCTGCGTCGTCGGGGGAGCTGCCGGCCGGGCTGCCCTGGCTGAGCGTGGCCCAGCTGGAGTCCTCGTCGCTGGCAGTGCCGCTGCGCGCCCCGAAGAGACGGCTGGCGCTGCGGCCCTGCTCACGCGGCGCCCGCTCCCCGCTGGGCTCTGACTCGGCCGTGGCGGGGTCGCTCTGCACCGGGGTGGAGTCCCCGTCCCCATCCTCCGCGTCGTCCCCATCATCATCCTCCTCCTCTTCCTCCTCCTCCTCGGGGGCACCCCGCAGGTCGATGAGCAGGGCCCCCCTGCCGGCAGCATTGCGGGCGTTGCGTGCGGCCACCTCCAGCTCCTCGGGGGGGGGGCCCAGCTCGTTGCGGTTCTGGTCCCGCTCGGCTGCCCGGCGCAGCTGGTTCTGGCCCTCCTTCACCCACTTGGCATTGGCGGGCTCCTCGCCGGCCAGGGGGGGCGGGCCCCCGCCGCCCCCCAGCTCCGTGCTCCCATGGAGGTGGTGGCCCTGGGGCGAGCCGGGGGGGGCCTTGGCCAGCAGCAGCTCCCCGTGCTCGGGGGGGCCCTGCAGCGCCAGGCTCAGCCCCAGGCAGCTGTTGTCGTTGGCCAGGTCACTGCGCTTGCTCAGGGACCCCGACATCGCAGGGCCTGGGGACAGCAGAGACGCCGGCAGGACCAGCGTCACCACGGGGAGCGGCTGCCATGGGGCCAGCACCGCCCGTGGGGCCAGCATCGCCCGTGGGGCCCCGCCACGGGGCCAGCCCCATCCCTCACCTGTGGTGGCAGAGGCTCCTACAGCCCCCGGGGCGCCAGCTCCGCCGTGTCCATGGGGCCTGCAGGCAGGGGGCACCGGGGACAGCGGGGGCGGCAGTGGCGGCGGGGGTGCCCCCCCTGCCCCCTGGCCCTTCCCCAGCCGCCCCCCCGGCCCCGGGCCGCCCTCAGCCCACGGCGGCCCCGCAGCCGCGACCCTGCCCCACGCGCCGTGGGGCTCAGCCCCGCAGCGCCCCAGGGCCCGGTCCTGCCCGGCTCCCACGGCCGAGCCCGGCCCCCCGCAGCCGCCCCCAGCCCCCCGGGCCCTGTCCCCGTGCCCCCGCTGCGCCGGGCCCGGAGCCGCTCTCGCCCGACCCCCGGCCCCGGCCCCCCCCGGCGCAGTCCCGGGGGGAGCGGCCCCGCTGCGGCCCCTCCGGTACCTGCGGCGGCTCCGCTGCCGGGGGGCGGGGGGGTCGGCTTCCGCTTCCGAGGGCGGGGCGGAGCGGAGCGGGCACGGCGCGGTGCGGGGCGGTGCGGTGCGGGGCGGGGCGGCGCGAGATGCAGCAGCGCGAGGCGGCGTGGGATGCTGCGGGGCGGCACGGCACGGCACGGCACGGGATGGCACGGCGCGGGATGGGATGGCACGGGATGGCACGGGATGGCACGGGCTGGCACGGCACGGGATGGGATGGCACGGGCTGGCACGGCGCGGTGCGGCACGAGGGTGCTGGGGCAGCACTGCACGGTGCAGCGTGGTACGGCACGGAGCAGGGTGGCTCGGCTCGGCCCGGCTCGGCACCGGGCAGCAGAGGGCAGCACGGAGCAACGCGGCGCGGCGGGGAGCGGTGCGGGGCGGCACGCGGCAGCGCCTGAGTGCACGGCACGGCACGGCACGGCACGGCACGGCACGGCAGCAGGGCCCCGCGGAGCCGCTCGCCCAGCCCCACGTCCCGGCGGCTGCCGGAGACCCCGCGGAGGAGCCCCCAGCCCCTCTCCGGGCAGCCTGTGCCAGGGCTCCGGCACCCGCCCGGCACAGCAGTGCTGCCTGGGGCCCAGAGGGCACCGCCTGGGCATGGGGATGGACCCCCCCTGGGGCCAGGGCGCTGCTCAGCTCCTGCTTAAAACCAGCTCCAGCTCGATGCACGAGTCCATGGGCCCCAATGGGATCCGCCCCAGGGTACTCAGAGAGCTGGCTGATGTCAGCACAAGACCCCTCACAATTATTTTTCAACAGTCTGGGGAATCTGGAGTGGTCCCAGTCGACTGGAAGCTGGGAAACATTGTCCCAGTTTTCAAGAAGGGCAAGAAAGAAGACCCTAGGAATTACAGGCCTGTGAGTCTCACTTCAGTGCCTGGTAAAAATCATGGAGAAAACTGTTCTGGGAGTTATTGGAAAGCACAAAGTCATAGCCAACAGCAGGTTCATGAGGGGAAGGTCCTGCGTAAAGAACTTAATTTCCTTTTATGACAAGGGTACCCACCTAGTTGATCAAGGGGAGCCAGCTGATGTAATCTTTCTGGATTTCAGCAAAGCGTTTGATATGGTTTCTCACAGTGACCTTCAGGACTAAATGTCCAGCACACAGCTTAACAGGTACATAATGCAACGGGTGAAGAACTGGCTGGTGGGTCAGGCTCAAAGGGTGCTAGTAAATGGGGTTACATCAGGCTGATGGCCAGTCACTAGTGGGGTTCCCCAGGGCGCCATTTTGGGGCCAGTTCTCTTGAAATGCCTTTGATGTAGGACTTGAAGGTGTTTTGAGTAAGCTTGCAGACAACACTATGAGGAGCTAGACAACACTAGGGAGGAGCTGTTGACTCTGTTGAGGGTAGAGAGGCCTTGCAGAGAGATCTGGACAAATTAGAGTTGGGCCATCACAAAACACATGAAGTTTAACAAGAGCAAGTGCCATGTCCTGCAGCTGGGACAGGGCAACCCTGGCTATATGTACAGACTGGGGGACAAGACTCTGGACAGCAGCCCCACAGAAAGGGGTCTGGGGGTTCTGGTTGTCAGCACATTGAATACAAGTCAACAGTGTGCCCTAGCAGCCAAAAGGGTACCCCAGGGTACCAGGAGGCATGCCCCAGGGACAGCACTGTTAGCCAGTCAAGGCAAGCCGCTGGTGCAGCCTCTCCTTGAGTACTGCGTGCAGCTTTGGGCATCACGATATAAGGACATAAAAACTATTACAAAGTGCCCAAAGGAGGGCTACACAGATGGGGAAGGGTCTGAAGGGCGAGGCGCATGAGGAGGAGCTGAAATCACTTTGTTCAGCCCACAGACGAGGAGGCTGGGGGGAGGCCTCATGGCAGCCTGCAGCTCCCTCACGAGGGGAGGCCTCATGGCGGCCTGCAGCTCACTCACGAGGGGAGCAGAGGGGCAGGCGCTGAGCTCTGCTGTCTGGGTACAGCGACAGGACCCGAGGGGATGGCATGGAGCTGGGATAGGGGAGGGCCAGGCTGAGTGTTAGGGAAAGGTTCTGCACCCAGAGGTGGTCGGGCACTGGGACAGGCTGCCCAGGGATGTGGTCACGGCACTGAGCTGCTGGAGTTAAGGATCGTTTGGATAATGCACTCAGACATAGAGTTTGAATTTTGGTGGTCCTTTGGGACCAGCCAGGAATCAGACTCGATGATTCTTGTGGGTCCCTTCCAACTCAGGATATTCTATGATTCTATGAACTCCATGAGGTTCCTGTCAGCCCTTTTCTCCAGCCTGTCCAGCTTCCAGATGGCAGCACAAGCCATTGGTGTGTCAGCTGCTCCGTCCCAGTTTTGCGTCATCCGCAGATTTGCTGAAGGTGAGCTCACTGTGCACCACAGAGTAAAGAATGGTTCCTGATGTTCAGACAGAACCTCCTGTACTTCAGCTTGTGTCCACTGCCTCTTGTCCTGGCACCAGGCACCACAGAAAAGAGCCTGGCTCCAACATCTTTGCACCCTCCCTTCAGGTATTTACAGACACTGATGAGATTCCCGAGCTTTCTCTTCTCCGGGCTGAACAGTGCTGGCTCTCTCAACCTCTCCGCATATCAGAGAAGGTGCAGTCCCTTCAGCATCTTTATGTCCACCAGGCCCCCCAGGTCCATTTCTGTCAGGCAGCATTCTACCTGGGGGGCTCCAAGCATGTCCTGGTGCCTGGACTTGTTCCTCCCCAGGGGCAAGACTTTGCACTTCTTGATGAACTCCATGACGTTTCTGTCATCCCATTTCTCCAGCCAGTCCGGGTCCCTCTGGAGGGCAGCACAACCCCCTGGTGCATCCGCCACTCCTCTCAGTTTTGTGCCATCTGCAGACTTGCTGAGGTTACACTCTGCCCCATCACCCAGATCATTAATGAAGATATTAAACAGGACTGGACATGGTATTGACCCCCAGGACTCGTTACTGGCTTCCAACTAGCCTGCTGACTACTGACCCTACTCGCGCCACTGACCACTGCACTCTGTGTCCCATCATTCAGCCTGTTTTCGATCTACCTCACTGTCTGCCCATCCAGCCCATACATCGCCAGCTTGTCTGCAAGGATCGTATGGAGCACAGCGTCAAACGCTTTACTGAAGTCTAGGCAGACTACATCCACTGCATTCCCCTCATCTATCAGGCCAGTCACTTCATCATAGAAGCTTATCAAGTTGGTCAAGCATGAGTTTCCCTTGGTGAATCCATGCTGACTGCTCCTGATGATATTCTTGCCCTTCATGTGCCTAGAAGTGGTTTCCAGGATGAGTGGCTCCAGCACCTTCCCCGGGATCAAGGTGAGGCTGACCGCCTCTAATTTCCCAGGTTCTCCTTGCCCTTCTTGAAAACAGGACTGGCATTTTCTTTCCTCCAGTCTTCAGGCACTTCTCCCAGTTGCCATGATTGATCAAGGATTATTGAGAATGGCCACGCAATAACACTAGCCAGCTCCCTCAGCATTTGTGGGGGTACCCCGTCAGCACCTGGAGACTTTTACGTGTCTGGTGAGCTTAAGTGTTCCCTGACCAGTATCCTCTTCCACCAAGGGTACATTCTTCTTGCTCCAGATTTCCCCCCTGGTCTCAGGGACCTGGGATTCACGAAGGCCCGTCTTCCTGGTGAAGAGTGAGGCAAAGAAGAGCTTCAGTACCTCAGCCTTTTTCTTGTCCTCTGTCATCAGGTCCCCAACTCATTCAACAACAGGCCCACATTTTCCCTGGCCTTGCTTTTATCACCAAAGTACTCATAGAAGCCCTTCATGTTCTTTTCAACATCCCTGGCCAGATTCAGGTCTACCTGGGCTTTAGCTTTCCTAACCACATCCCTGGCTGCTCAGGCAATACTGCTGTGTTCCTCCCAGGTTACCCATCCTTGCTCCCAGCCTCCGTAGGCCTCCTTTTATGTTTGAGTTTGGCCAGGAGCTCCTCAATCATCCATGCAGGTCCCCTGGCATTTTGCCTGGCTTCCTGGCTGTTGGAATGGGCTGCTCTTGAGCCTGAAGGAGGTGATCCTTGAATCTAACCAGCTTTCCTGGGTCCACTCCTCTCCAGGGCCTATCCCACAGGGCTCTTCTGAGCAGGTCCTTGAAGAGGCCAAAGTCTGTTCTCCTGAAGTCCAGGGTTGTGAACATGCAGTGCACCCTCCTCGTTGCCCTGAGGATCTTGAACAACACCATCTCCTGGTCACTGCAACCAAGGCTGACTTTGATCTTCCCATCCCAACATGCCCCTCCTTGGTGCGGATGAGCTCCAGTGGAGCACCTCTCCTCATTGGCTTCTCTATTGCTGGAGAAGGAAGTTATCACTAACACACTCTGGGAACCTCCTGGATTACTTATGCCCTGCTGGGTTGTCCCTCCAGCAGATGGGTACAGCACAGCGTGGCACGGCTGTGGTACGTGTATGGGTGTGGGTACAGTACGGTGCATTCTGGTCTGACCCAGCACAGCAGGGCAGGGCGAGCACAGCCTGACATCAGTCAGCACAGCGCAGCACACACTGGGTGGTGCAGCACAGCACAGAGCAGTGTGGCATGGCAAGGCCTGACACAGCCACGGGCTGCCCCCCGACATCCGCTGGGACTCCCCTGCGGCCCGCCCAGGGCACCCTACTGGAGGCCCCACTTCCCCTGGGGGTGCTTGCCGCCATGCCCCAGCCTGTGGGGAGTAGCCCCCAGACCTATGTGGTAACCCACAGGGTATCCACAGAGGGATAGGGATTCAACTGGCAATGGGATGGAGGCAAGGACACATCACAGTTGTGCTGACCCCCCCACACTCCTTCCCCATCGCAACAGCCCTGGACAGATCAGAGCAGGGTCTCGGGGGCTCCCTGGCTTTTATTGCATGCTCGGGAAGCAGGAGGGGCTGCGGTCACTGCGGGCAGCGGAAGAGGTCGACAGCAATGCTTTTGGGGGGGGCAGGCAGGCGCGCCCCCAGTAGTTCGTCAACGCTGCGGTACTGGTAGTAGCTGTCCCGCGGAAGAGGAAGACGCCATCGGCAGTACACATGGCGCCATCCACACCATCGTGGGGCAGTTGCAGCAGCTCGCCCGCATGTCGCGGCATCTGTGTCAGGTCCACACGCCGCATGCGGTCCCCTGTCGGCACAGCTGCCGTCAACCGGTGCTGTAGGGCCAAGCCCGGGGACCCGGTGCTGCCCTGCACCCACTCTTGGCCCCAGCATGGTGCCGGCACACCCACTGCCCACCTGCGATGATGTAGAGCTCTGCGGAGCTGGGGCAGGTGAAGGCAGCGTCTGCAACAGGGACGCCCAGCTCATCCTGCAGAGCCTTTGGGTACCCCTCCACCTGCCGGTGGCCCTGGCCCGAGAGGTAGATGGAGACCTGGGAGCCCTGCGGAGAGTGGTGAAGGTGATGGATGGGCACGTGAATGGTCATGAATGTCCATGGGGACAGGGATGGGGCATGGGACAGGGATGGGGTGGGCAGGGACATCAGGGATGGGGAGGGCCTTATGGAGGCCCCCGGCTGGAGGCAGCTCAGGAGTGGCTGGAGGTGCTGGCTGGGGGCTGGGGGAGAGAAGTAGTCGTGGGTGGCACCGTGCCACTGCCTCCCCCTGCCCTGGTGCCAGCAGCAACGTCCCCTCAGCAGCCCCCATGCCAGGGGTGATGTCCTGAGCAGCCTGTGCCGCGGGGGTGTCCCACCTGAATCAGGTACGTGCTCCATCCCAGGCGAAGGCAGCATCCACCTCGCCCTGCAGCCCTGGCCAGCTGTGTCCCTGGGGCCAGGCGTGCCACCCGTCCCGCCACGAGTCCAGCCGGAACAACAGTCCTCCTGCAGGATGCATCAGCCACGGCCCTGCCCCACAGCCCCCTTCCCTTTGCCCCACAGCCCCATGGTGCAGCCAGGACCACAAACCTATATCCTACAGCCCACAACGCCCAATCCCACAGCCAAGCCCACAACCCATGGCCCCATAGAGCAACCAGGAGCACAGCCCTCCACCCCACAGCATGGCCCTGCAGCCCCCCGCATTGCCGCAGGCACTGCCGACCCCATGGCCCGTCAGCACCCCTCACCGCGGAAGGCGTAGATGCGGCCGGTGTCATCGGAGATGACGGCTTGGAAAGGCAACCCGCTGCAGCGGTCACCGGCATCCCCCCACGAGGCGTTCCCGTGACCGTGGCCTGTAGGGCAGTGGCAGCAGTGGCAGCAGGAACAGGGAAAGGGATGGGATGGGGGGGGGGGCCAGGACAGCCAGCAGGGACCCTGCTGCAGGGTGGGGACCTCAGGGTCCCTTGGCCACCATAGTCCTGGAGCCCTGGCACCCAGGGTCAGGGCCCTGCAGGGGGGAGGGGTCCCCAGAGTGCACATCGCAAGGGTAGGTCATAAGGGTGCAGGTCCCCAGGGTGAGTCCCCAGAGTGCAGGTCATCAGCATGGGACCATGGGATAGTGCCCAGAGCAGGGGTTCCCAGGACGTGGGACCCTGGGACTGTCCAGGAGGGGCCCTCACCTCGGCCTGGGCAGGGTATGAAGTAGTCGCGTAGGTCACGGGGGTACCCGGGGGGCACCTCGCCAGTGAGGGGGTCGAAGCGCTGGAAGCTGGTCCCCTGCAGACAGTAGTAGCGCTCCAGCCAGCGCAGCGCCGCGTCACAGGGCCCGAGCCATGGCCACGTGTGCTGCTTCGTCACCCGCAACGCCAGGTCAAAAGAGAAACACCTTGTCCCCTGCGCAGGGGAACGGCACGGCTCGTACAGCTCGGCACAGCGCGCAGCACCTGAGCCACTTCCAGCCCCTCCACGCCCCACGGTGCCCCCGCCACCACCCTCCCACCTGGGCCATGCTCACCCTTGAAGAAGAGGATGGTCCCCGCCACACTCCTCGGGATGACACTCCACAGCAGCGTCCAGGCCCCCGGGGACCCCTGGGAACTCGTCCCAATGCGCGGGGGAAGCCAGGGCGCAGCTGGCCCCCAGCATAGGCCCAGACCTGCTCGCCCTGCAACGTGCCCCACAGCCTGAGATCCACGGGTCTCATCCATGCCCCAGCCAGCCCCACAGGGCTGGTCACAGACAAGACCCCCAGCACCCAAACTGTGGGATGGGACCCCAGGACTGTCCCTGCCAGCACCACCCACCCACGGGCCAACCCAAGGGCAGTGATCAACACAGGGTCAATCCCCCTGACCCCAGGGAGCAGGACACCGGGAGGCCCCCAGCCCAGGCCCCCCCAGCCCGGGATGACCAGCCCGCAGCCGTGCCTGGAAGAGGTAGAGGTTCTGGTGCTCCTCAGGGTGCTGCCGGTGGTGGATGCGCAGCGCCGCGTCCACGGGGCCCTCCAGCTCCAGCCAGGACACAGCCAGGGGGTGGCCGTGGGGCGGGGTCCTCGCGGCGAGGTCTCCCAGACCTCCTTGCCTGGGCAGAGGCACTGTGCTTGCCCCACAGCAGGCGGCATGGGCCCTGGCGCTGCCCCCCCGCACCACCCCAAAGCCCTGCTCCTAGCCCAGCCTTGGCATGGGAGCACCCCCCCCCCATTTTCTCCCAGGGCCCCACCTCCACCCTCATTTATCACATGCCCTGTATCCTCTGGTCCCCACCATGATCTGCCCCTATGGACTCCAGCCCCCCCCGTTTCCTGGACACTCCCCCCACCTTCCTCCCCAGACCTCCAACCTCCCAGTGCCAGACCCACTCCCCCCAGCACCCACACCCCTCCTATTCCTCCACCTCCCCAAATTCCACTTCCCCACAGCCCATTACCACACTCCCGCTGCCAGCCCCATCCTCCCCAGACCACGTTTTCCTCCCATCCCCTGACCCCGACCCAGGTGCCCCAGCCCCACCTCTGAAGAAGAGCATGGTGCCGTTCTCGGTCAGTGCTGCGGCGTCAAAGCCACCCTCATCCCCACAGAGCTGGGCCAGGGCTGGGGGGCAGGGGGGCAGATGGTTGGCACGGACCCTGGGACTGACCCCCGGGTCCTGCCTGCTGCCCCAGAGCACCTAGCGTGCCCCATGGCACCGTGTGCCTGGACCCTCCCGCACCCCCCGTACCTGTGTGACCCCATGGCACCTCTACCCCCTCCCTCCCCACGGCTCTCACCGGTTGTCGTTGCCGGGGGACTCGGCCCCAGGGGGTGCCCTCCTCCAGACGCATCGGGTTTGCGGTGGGTCCTGGGGACAGGCAGGTGGGTCCTGGGGACGGGGGCGGCCGCGCACCCCTCCCAAACGGCCACATTCGCGCCCCGCGCTGCCCTGTAGCCCCCTGCCCCGCACAATCCCCGTCCCCACAGCCCTGCCCCGCGCAGCCCCCGCCCGCCCCTCACTCACAGGGGTCGGGCGCACCCCAGGGCCAGGGCGGCGGCCAGGCAGAGGGCAGCGGCGGGGACCCCCATGGTGTGCGCGGCCGCCGCCGCCGCCGCCGGCCCTATATAGGGGGGGCCTTGCACAACCTCCCTGCCCCATTGCTCAACCCGGACCGCCCCGCGCAACCTTCGGCCGGAGGGGCCGGGGCAGGCGCACCGGGTCGAGGGGGGAAGGGGAGGAAAAAGGGGGAAAGAAAACCGCAGCCCGGCGGGGGGGCACACGGGGGGCGCGGCGCGGTGGGGACCGGGGCAGCCCCCGCTCGGGGCCGAGCGGGCTGGGCAGGGCCGGGCAAGGCCCCCCCGCAGGTGCGCGGCACTGGCGCCGTCCCAGCCCCTTCCCATCAGCTGCCCCCGTGCTGGGAAGCGCCTGGCCCGGCTCTGTTTGCTCTGGCACGGCCCCGCGGGCAGGAGCCGTCAGCCCGACCTGTGCCGGGCAGCCCGGGGCGCGGCGGGGGGGCAAGGGGGCGGGGGATGGGTGGGGGGCACGGACCCCGCGGCTCCCGGGGCACCCCCGGTACTGCCACCCCCCCCAGTCCCGGGGTCCCCGGGGCGCACCCATCCCGGCAGAGCTCCCCGTCCCGTCCCGTCCTGTGGGATGCCAGCCCCGAGCCCCGCGGCGTGGGGGGGCCGCAGCCGGTGACACGTTCCGGGAGCGACGGTACCCTCAGAATACTTTATTTTGTACATACAGAGCGTGCGAGCGCGGCCGGGCGTGCGGCGGCAGCAGGGGGCTGCAGGGGGCTGCAAGGCCGCCCCATGCCCGCCCCACGGCCCCCTCGCCCCGTGCACCTCAGGGAGCCCCGCGGGCGCTGCCGTGGGGAGAACACGGCCACCCCCGCCCCACGCCAGCCATGCCCATCCTTGCCCTGCTCTGGGCCCGGCTGCCCTGGCGTGGGGATAAAGTGCACAAGAGGGGCAGTGCGGGCGGCGGGGGCTCCCGCGTGGGGTGGGCACCATTGCCCCCCGGGTCCCCGCCGCCCCTACTGCAGGTAGCGATAGGCCTTGAAGCAGTGGTTGCCCGAGTCAGCCACCACCACGTGTCCGTCCGAGGTGAGCGCCAGCCCCTGCGGCCCGTACAGGGGTCGGCCGCCGTGTTGATGTAGGAGAGGAAGGAGCCTGAGCTGTCAAAGACCTGCAGGGCGGTGCCAGAGCATGCTGTGATCCCGGCCCTGTGCCCTCCCGTGCACCCATCCCTGCCCCTGTGGTCCCACGGACCCGGGGATGGCCCTGCCCTGGCTGTCCAAGCCTGCCCAGCAGCCCCAGGGCCCATCCCCACCATGAGGGCCCCCATGGGCAGGATCCATCTCTGTCCTGCGGCTTCCCATGGGCACGAGGTCCCTACCCCCACCCCAATGGTCCCCGTGGGCACACACCCTTCCAAGCCCTTATATCCGTCATGGGCACACTCACCCATTCATGCCCCAGATGTCCCAGCAGTCCCCATGGATGTACAGAGCTTGTCACCGCCCCAGTGACCCCCCCCGTGTGGGTGCACACCCTGTCCCTGCTCTGCTCCCCGATCTGCCCTTTGTTAAGTCACTGTTCAGGGCCACAAACCCTGCTCTCTGCCCAGGACCCCCTGCTGGCAATGGGCTGTGGGCACAGGGATGGGGCTGCCCCAGCCCCCCACAGGCAGGACCCCGCGCTGGGGCCGCACTCCCACCTGGATGCGGCTGTTGCCCCAGTCGGCCACGATGATGTTGCCATTGGCGTCGACAGCCACGCCCGTGGGGGCGTTGAACTGCCCGTTCCCTCCCGTGCGACCCAAACTTGAAGAGGAACTCACCGTCCGCGTTGTACACCTGGGGACGAGGGTGTCAGTGGCTGCTGGCATGGGGCCAGTGGCACAGTGGGACGGGCACAGCGCTGGGGCGCCGCTGGCACTGCCTGCCGCAGCCGGGCTCACCTTCACGGAGTGGTTGTGGAAGTCTGTCACCACGATCTCGTTCTTGTTGTTGACCCCACGAAGTGGGGCCCTGGGGGAGCAGCGCTGAGCCCAGGTGGGGATGGGGACACCGGGCGCCAGCACAGGGGTCCTGCCCATGGGAATGGGGATGCCCGGGTGCTGTGCCAGCACCAGCACCAGCACAGATTAGTGGGGTTAGTGTGTACAGGCAGCCATGAGGCCATTGCAAGGGCGTTAGTGCAGGCAGTGCTTGGCCCCGGGGTGGCTAGAGAGGGTCCCAAGGGAGCCCAGACCTGAGGGGGACCCAGTGCCCCGACTGCCGGGGCAGAACCAGGGACCATGGCCAGGACCCAGAGCCAGAGCCCAGATCCAGGACCCAGAACCGGAACCTAGAACCCAAGCCCAGCCCCAGCATCAGAAACAGAACCCCAAACGAGGACCTAGAACCAAGGCCTAGAACCCGCACCACATCCAGAACCCAGGACCCAGAACTGGAACCTGGAGCCCAGCCCCCCCACCAGCGTCAAGACCCAGAAGAAGACCCAGCACTGGAACCTAGAACCCGGGCCCAGCACCAGCCTCACCACCCGAGCCCAGAGCCCACACCAGTCCCAGCCCCAGCCCCAGGTGCCGTGGTGCCGCTGGGTCGGCTCCCGCCGGCACAGGGAAGGCATGCAGTACTCACCCAGCCCGGCCCCGAGCCAGCGGGCAGCCAAAGGCATGCAGTAAGGAAGAGGGAACTTGCCCATCGGTGTATTACCATCGAGTGTACCTGCAAACTGCCGCTCGGCCGTGCCGCGGCTCCCAAACTTGGTGACCAGTTTGCCGTTGGACTGGAAGATGAAGACGCAGCAGGCCTTGTTGTCCACCACGATGATGTGCCCGTTGCGGTCCACAGCAACGCCCTTGGGGCCCATCAGCCGCCCGGCCCCGATCTTCGTCTGCGGCATCAGAGACATCAGGGGGGTCCCGAGCCGCGCCCCCTGCCCGGGCCCCCCCCTCACCTTGAACTTGCCCTCGGGGGAGAAGATGCTGACCCAGCGGTTGTCATAGTCAGCGATGATTATGTCCCCGTTCATGTCCACGGTGACGCCGGTGGGGCGCTGCAGCTGGCCCGGGGAGCGGCCTCGCACGCCGAAGCGCAGCCGGAACTGCCCCTCGTTGGAGAACACCTGGGAGAAGGGGGGGGCTCAGCCAGGGCGGGGGCCAGGGGCCCGCGGCGCGCCATCAGCTCCTACCTGCACGCACTGGTTATTGCTGTCGGCCACCACGATGCGGCCGGCACTGGAGGTGGAGATGCCCTGCAGGTTGGTGAACTCGCCCTTCTCCCGGCCGCGGCTCCCTGTGGCAGGGACACGCAGCTGTCAGCGGCGCCCCCCGCGCCTCCCGCAGCCCCTCCGCCACCGTCGCTCACCGACACGGAAGATGAGCTCGTCCTCGATGGGGTTCTCCTTCTTCTTGCCGCTGCTGTACATGCTGGAGGGGCGCCGGAACGGCTTCTGCCGGATGTGCCCGCTGCTGGGCGACTTCACGCGGCGCTTGACGTCGTCTGGGGAGGGGGGCACGTCGCAGGCCTGACAGCGCGGACGCGGAAGGGGCTGCCACGGATGGGCTGCCCGTAGAGGCAGGATGGAGAGCAGGGAAGTCGCCCTCGGCACGCGGCGTGTACAGCAGCTCGTAGGTGCCGTTCTTGTTGTCCAGCACCTCGCTCTCAGCCACGCTGCCGTCCGGCCCCGTCACCTGGAAGCGCAGGCTGGCGCTGCCGCTGCGCACCAGCTCCCCGTCCTTGTCCTTGGTGGTGACGCTGAGCGAGGCGGGCTGTCCCACCACCGCGTGCCGCAGCCCCTCGCCGGTGGCCACCGTCTTGTGCGCCGTGGCGCTGGTGGTGATGAGCACGCCCAGGTTGAGGATGGACTTGCGGACGCCGTCGGTCTCCACCACATAGTCAAGCTGGTCGTTCTCGTGCTGGTGCTCAGGGAACTCTTGGCTGGCCAGCTCGCTCAGCCGCTCGCATCTACTGTTTCTTCACCGCAGCACCTCGGGCGCCGTGCCGTGGTGCAGCGCCTGCTCAGTGAAGGCGCAGCTGCTTGAGGATGTTCTCCTGGCCCTGGCGCAGCGCGTCCAGCTGTGCCTGCAGCACCTGGGGACACGGCAGGGTCACCGGCAGCCACGTCCCTGCAGGTGCTGTGCCGTGACAGTGGCGGCTCAGGGGAGCATGGCAGGGGCGGGCAGCGCTACCTTCTGCTTGGCCCCGCAGATGGCCTCCAGGTCCCGCACCAGCAAGCCCTTACGCTGCTGCAGAGCCTTCTCCAGCTCCTCGAAGGTGCTGCCAATCTCGGACACGGCCTCGTTCTTGCGCTCCACCAGCTGCTGGCTTATTTCTGACACCAGCCCAATGGCGGCTGCCAGCTGCGGGAGCCTGCAGAGCCGGGGCTGGGCACAGGTACGCGGCCGGGGACCCCGGGGCCCCCACTCCCCCACCGTGCCCCCCCCACAGTATCCACCCTAACCTTCCCTGATGGCCTCCAGCTGCTGCTGCAGGGCCGCCTTGTGCTGCTCCACCACGTCGCGTAGTGGCACTGTGACATGCTCCCGGTGCTCCCCTTCCGTGCACTCATGACACATGGCTTGTCTCGCAGGACTCGCAGTAAAACTCCATCACCTGCGGCACCGGCACTCAGGGCCCCCCCTCACCGGTACCCCCTGCCCCCCCCTCCCGCGACCCACCTTGCCCTCGTGGTTGGGGCAGGAGAGGGGCTGGCGGGACGGCGCTGACGGGGGTCCAGCCCCTGGCCAAGGGTGGGGGCCACGGCTGTCAGGGTCACGCTGCAGGCACCCTCCATCAGGTTGGTGATGAAGAAGTTGTTCTGCAGGGCCGCGACGCCCCGCTCGGCAGGATGGAAGGTCTGGGCGGCAGACGGGGCAGGAGAGGGTCAGGCTCTGGGGCGGGATATAGTTCTGGAGACACCTGGGCAGAACGGGACAACGAGAGGGTCAGGGCCACCGCCATGTGGGCGCAGGGCAGTGTGCGGGGCAGCAGGATGGGCTGGGCAGACAGACAGGGGCCGGGGGGACAGGCGGACAGACATGGGGCTGTGCCACAGTGCACAGAGGCACACAGGGCAGGAGCCAGGGATGGGGCTGGGGACAGACGGATGGGGGCTGTGCCAGCATGCATGGGAGCATAAGGCAGGAACAGAGGAAGGGACTGGAAGGTCAGACAGACAGCGGGACAGGCAGATGGGGAGCTCCATCGCAGTGCCTCAGGGTGCACAGGACAGGAGCAGAGAAGAGGCTGGGGAACAGAAAGACATGGGGCAGAAGGATGGATAGGGCTATGCCACAGTGCATCAGGGTGCATGGGGAAGGAGCATGGAAGAGGGCTGGGGTATCAGACAGACAGCAGGACAACCGGGGGTGAGGGGGCACAGCGCTGCAGTGCCAATGGAGAGCTGGCCACTGGGCCCCGACATGGGACTGGACCCACAGATAGACACAGACAGGATGGGACAGGACCATGCGGGTAGGGACAGGGAAGCGCCAGGTGCTGCCAGGGGCCTGGGGGGCACAGAGAGAGTAGACATCAGTACAGAGTCCCCGGCCATGCCGCAGCCCCAACCAGCCAGACCCTGCACTGTGGGGCAGAAACAACCCCACTGCCCACGGGGTGAGGGCTGTGGGGGCAGTGTGGCCCCCACCCCGGGTGGGGGGGCTTTCACCCCATCTTGCAGTCGAGACATGCAGGGGGCACAGTGGGGCTCTGCTCCCCTCTGGCAGATGGGGGGCAGGCATACTGGGAGCATGGAGTGGCCTGGGGCAGTGCATGGGGTGCTGCAGTGCAGAGCAGTGAGGGGGCAGGGGCGTGTGGTGCTGCACAGCCTGGAGGCAGCAGTGCACTGCAGGGGTGCAGTGTGCAATGCAGCGGGGCACAGTGCGGGCCATGGGGACATGGTGGGGATGCAGCCTGAAGGCAGAATGGATGTGGCAGGGGGCAGTGGGGCAGTGGGAACGTAGTGCAGTGCAGCTGGGTGGCAGCAGGGATGCAGCGAGGCGCAGCGTGGGCTCAGCAGGGATGCAGCGGGACAGAGCAGCCCCAGCTCAGCTCCTGCAGGAGCTGCGGGAGGGGATGCTGGGGGGATGCAGTTGGGCACAGCACGGGTGCAGCGAGGGCGCTGCAGGTATGCAGCATGAACGCTACGGGGCGCAGTGACCCAGCCAACCTGCAGGAGGTGCAGTGAGGGAAGCGGCCAGTACAGCTGTATGGGGTACGGCAAGGGGGTGCAGTGGGGCTCGGGGTGCAGCGGGGGACACAAGCAGGGACACAGCTGGATGCAGTGGGGACACAGCGGGGATGCAGTGGGGCCCTGGCAGTAGGCGGGGGTGCTGCAGTGGGGAGCATTGGGATGCAGGGGGCCCATCAGGGGTCTGGACATCCAGTGCAGGCACTGGGGGTGCAGTGGGACCCTGGTTCAGCTCTGGCAGGAGGTTTGGGAGGGAAAGTGTTTCAGAAGATGCAGCACAGCACACGGTGAGTGCTGTGGGTAATGCAGCGTGGTGCAGGGGGAAGCATCAGGGCACAGCGGGTAGCAGTGGGCATGCTGTGAGAGACGTGCAGCGAGGCGCAGCAGGGATGCAGTGGGGCACAACAGGGATGCTGTGGGGTGAGGTTTGGGGGCAGCAGGACAGAGGGGATGCAGTGGGGATGCAGTGTGGGTGAAATGAGTGTGCAACAAGGTGCAGCGGGGATGCAGCAGCGCACAATGGGGATAAGGTGGGGTGCAGTGCGGATGCAGCAGGGGTGCGGTTCGGGGTCAGCAGGGCACAGCGGGATGCAGTAGGGCTGCACCAAGACGCAGCAGCGATGCAGTGGGGCACAACGGGGGTGCAGCAGGGACACCACGGCATGCGGCACAGCACCATGTGGGTGCAGTGGGGCACAGCGTGGACACCGCACGACTGCAGTGGGGAGTGCCAACCCCGCGGTGGGGTGTGGACGGGCACCGTGGGGCAGGCCTCACCTCTCGCAGAAGGTGTGCAGGCAGGCAGCACCTTGGGGTTGCGGTAGCGGTCGAGGCAGATGCTGCACACCAGGAACTGTTTGTCAATCTGCCGCACCACCGGGCTGGCGCTGGCCTCCCGCTTCGCCATGGCAGCGTTCCCGCGGCCCCACGGTGCTCGGCCTGGAGGCGGGGGTGGTCAGGGGTCAGCAGCCCCACGTCACCCCCAGCCCCACACCGGCCCCGTGGGCTGGGCACGCAGCATGCACTCACCCCGCAGGGCTCGGGGCAGCCGCAGCCCTCGCCCCATGCGCCATGGGCAGGCAAGGGCGAGCAGGGCCGCTGGCCCCCCCACTCCCACCCCAGGCGCAGCGCCCCACGGCCAAGACCCACAGTGCGGTGCCGGGGGCCGGCAGCAAGCACACCCCCCCCCGCGGAATGCTGCCCCCCACGCAGGACACCCACCCCCCGCCCCACGGAGCCCTGCGGCCCGCCCCCTCCCAGCCGCTCCCGGACCGGGGCCCGGGCCCACGCCCGGCGCCTTCGCCCCCCAAGGACAGCGCCGCCCCCCCGCCCGCCCCACGGGTGCCCGACCCCACGCAGGGGGGCCAGGCACGCACCCGCTGCGCCGCCCCCGCCCCACGACGAGGCTCCCCCCCCGCCCCGCGGCCCCGCGCTCCCCGCGCCCCGTGGGGCCCCCCACGCGCCCCCGCCCCACGGCGCCGCCCGACCCCCCCCGCCCCGTCCCCGCTCACGGCGCTGCGGCGGCCCCACGGCTGCAGGCCCCGGCGCGGCCCCGCCCCGACGGCCATTGTGCGGGCCCGGCACCGCGACGTCACCGCCCGCCCGCCCCGCCCGGGGGGGGCACGGGGGGCACCGGCACCGGGACGGCGCGGGCCTGGCCCTGGCGCTACCCCCCCCGCCTCCCCACCCCCGCGCCGGCCCGGGCCTCTCCGCACCTCCGCCGCGCTCGCCCCCCCACACGCGGGCCGGCGCCGCCCCGCATCCCCGCGCAGGCCGCCCCCCATCCCCACCCGTGCCAGCGCTGTCCCGGCCCCAACCCGTGCCAGCCGCTTTGCCCCCCCGCCCCGCCCTTGGCCGCCGCTGTCACCTTCAAGCCCGGCTCGGCTCGCCTCGGCTCAGCCCCCGCCGCGGGCAGCCGGAGCCGGCGGGCGGCAGGGCGCATCGCCGCGGCTCTGCGCTCGGCTCGGCTCGGGCCCGGCGCGGGCAGGGACTGCGCCAGGGCTGGGCACGGTCCGCAGGCCGCATCTGCCAGAGCGGCCCGCACCACTGCGGGGGGGGCGCCCGGCGCCGGCTTCTGGCACGGCGGCGCGCGGGCACCCCCCTCGCGGACCCCGCGGGGGCGGCAGCGCGCCCCAGAGCGCCCACGTCCCGCTGCCCGGCCCGGGGGGTCCCCGGGTGGTTCCCCGCGCGCTGCCGTGGGGAGAACCCGCGGGAACGCCCCCCCCGCCTCCCCCGCCCGCCAATGGTCGCGCCCGGGCTGTGGCTCTGCAGTGGGGGGGCTCCGGGCGCGCCCCCCCCCGCATCCCGGGGTACCGGCTGTCGCCACGGCAACCGCATCCCCGCCCCGAGAGCATCCCGAGCGGGGGGCTGCCGCCAAAGAGGGGGTGCGCGCCCCGCGCCCTGGTGCCGGAGCCTGCTGCTGGCCGCGCGTGGGGCGCAGCCGGGCAGTGGTGTGGGGCGCAGTGCCCCGCCTGCCCCCCGCTGCCCTCCTGCCCCGGCCCCCCGCAGAGCGCGGCAGTGCCGGGAGCACCGGGGTGACACTGCTGCCCCCCCCTGCTGCCACCGCCCCCCAGAGCCTCCACGCTGCTCCCGCTCACCTCGTGCGGCGGAGCCAGGCAGGCACGGCCAGGTCCTCGCCTGTGGGGACGGGAGAGTCCCCAGCCCTGGGACCTGGCGCTGCAGGTGCCAGCTGATAGCGAGGAGCAGGCAGGCGCGGGGTGGTTCAACGCGTGGGCTGCTGCCCCAGTCCCATGGGTGCTGTTGGGGCCGATCCCCACCAACGCCTTTGCGACACGGCCCTGGCCTGGGGCTGCCCAGGCCTCCGCAGAGGAACCGGCTGGGCGGCATTCCCACCCGTGCCACCAGCACAGCACCCGCCACTGCCACACCGCAACCGCCGCCTCTGCCGTTGTCCCCACCACCCATGCTGCCCCATGCGGCAACGCCATCGACTGGTGCCCTGGGCCCTCTACTAGCCGAACGTCTTCAGCATGGCCCAGTGCAGGCAGAGCGCCCACTCGTGAAGGTTATGGGTGACACCAGGGGCGTGGGGAAACTGCTCCAGGGTGCACCAGCTGGGGAAACTGTCACCAGGGCAAAGACTCCACCCCGAGGGCCTTGGGCAGGTGGGAAGAAGGGGGCCGACAGGAACGGCGTGATGTTCGTAGGGACGAGTGCCAGTCCTGCTTTCAGGAGGACACAGCCCTGTCACAGCACCGCCAGGACTGCCCAGCTGGGAAAAAACAGCCCTGGGGAAAATGTCCTGGGGGGTCTTCGTGGCAGCAGGCAGGACAAGGAGCCGCAGGACACCCTGGCGAGCAAGGAGAGCCTGGCAGCACCCAGCCTGTGGGCAACAGGGGCACAGAGATGCCAGGGGGGATCAGCCCCCTCTCCACATTGGCACCTGTTTAAACCACATCTGGACACTGCTGTGAGTTTTGGGCCCACAGCCATGAAAGACCCTCAACAAACTGCCCCAAGTTCAGGGGGGAAGGCATGGGGATGGTCATGAGCTGAACCTGCTCTAAACATCAGGAAGCACTTCTCTACTGAGGAGGCGATGGAGCCCTGGCCTGTGGGGTCTCCTGCCTTGGAGATCTTCACAAGCCACCTTGAAATGGTCCTGGGCAGCCTGCTCTAGGCGGCTCTGCTCGAGCAGGGGTTGGGGCAGATGACGTTCAGAGGTCCCTGCCAACCTCAACCATTCTGTCATTCTGTGATGCTGTGAGCACTTGCCCTGCAAGGAGGGAGCTGAGGAGAGACTGAGGCTTGCTCAGCCTTTAGGAGAGAAGCTTCCAACACAGCAGCAACCTGATGGCTCCGACAAGGAGGTTACTGAGTCAGAGCCAGGCTCTGCAGCGTGGTGCAGGCTGGAGAGCCCGCAGACAGAGGCAGAAAAGCAAGTTTTGGGCTGGATCTTGGGAAAGGCTTTCCCCACGAGGACTGTCCGGGAGTGGAGCAGGTTGCCCAGCGAGGCTGTGCAGCCTCCATCTGCGCAGGTTTTCAAGACGCTGCTGGATAAAGCCATGAGCAGCCTGGTCTGACCCCACAGCTGCCCCTGCAGGCGTTGGAGCAAAGCCCTCCCGAGGTCTCCAAGCCCCCCGCACTGGTACCCTGCCCAGGCTCCAGCTGCCTCCGGCCCCCGCCCGGCCCCTGCACCCTTTCCCTCCGGCCACCTCCGAGCGCTGCTGGGGGTCCCCGCGTGCCCTTCCCTCCCCCCCCGCAGCCGGGGCAGCAGCGGGGGGGCGGGAGGGGGCAGACGGCAGCGGCTGGGGCGGGGCGGGGGGGGCGCCCCCAGCTGCCCCGCACGGCCTGGCACGGCCGGGGCACAACAAAGGGCGCAGTGAGCGGGGAGGCGCAGCTGGGCCGGGGGGGCGCTGCCGGGCGCGCGGGAAAGCCCGCGGGGCTGCGCCGCTGTGACAGCGGCCGGGGGGGGCGCCGGCAGCGGGCGATGGGGCTGGGGGAGAGCGGGGGGGGGTGGTCCCACAACGTTTATTGGCACTCGGAGAACAGACGCGCGCACGGGGAAGGATAAAACCCGGTCGGCTCGGGGCAGACGCCGGCAGCCCTCGGCTCCCGCCAGGCCCTCAGCTGGGGGGGGCCCCGCGCGCCCCCCGGCCGCCAGGCGCCGCAGGAAGCCGAGCAGCGCCGAGCCCTCGGAGGGGGAGCGCGGGCCGGGCCGGGGGCGCCGGGCCCCTTCCGCTGGAAGAGCCCGGCCAGGCCGAAGAGGGGCGCGGGGGCTGGGCGGGCGGCTCGGGCTGCCGGGGGCTCGGGGCCCCCCCGCGGCTCGGGCGGCTCGGGCAGCGCGGGCAGCGCGGGGGCCGTGTGGCGCCGCTGCAGGGCCGGGGGGCCGGCGAAGGGCGGCGGCAGGGCGGGGAGCAGGGCGGGGGCCGCCCGGCTCCGCGTCCCGCGCCGAGCAGGAGGCGACGGAGCGGCGCTTCTGCCGCTGGAGCTCCAGCTGCTGCCGCCGCCGCCGCGCCTGCTCCCGCGCCCGGTTCTCCTGCGGGGGCGCGGCGGCGTCAGGGCGCGGCGGGGGCCGGGGGGGCGCGGGCGCGGGGCGGGCGGGGCGGGCCGGTACCTGCACGGCGCCGAGGAAGCGCCCCGCGAAGCCGTGCAGCACGGCGCACAGCTCCTGCAGCCCGCCCCGGCGCCGCCTCCTCGCAGTAGAAGTCGAGCGCGGCGGCCGCGGTGCGGTGCAGCCGCTCCATCGCCGCCCGCGTCCCGCGCAGCTCCTCCTCGGCCGCCCCGCAGGAACGGCGGCAGCCGCGGGCCCCAGCCCCGCCGCGCCCAGGCTCCGCGCCCCGGCCAGGCGCCCCGCCAGCCGCCGCGCTCCCCCTCCACCTCCGCCTGCTCGATCCTGCGGGGCGCGGGACGCCCCGTGGCACGGCCCCGCCTCGCCCGGTGCAAGCCCACGCGGGCCGCGGCCCGTTCCCCGCGGCAGGGCCCCGCGTGGCCCGGGAACCCCTTACCGCGAGGCCGGGCCCACGTGCGGGCAGCTTGCTCGGGAAGGTCCAGCAGGCTCCTCTGCATCCTCGCCGCCTCCTGCGGGGCCACGGCCAGACAGTGTGGCCCCCGCAGCACTGGGACAGCCGGGGGCACCCCCACCGCCAGGCAGAGCCGCAGCCCCACGGAGCAGAGCAGCGGCTGCCCACTTCCCCGTGGGGCTAGTGGCCAGAGCAGGGCGCACACCCCAGGGCCCCAGACAGATGCAACACGAGGATGGTGGCGGGCACGACCTGTTAACACCTGCACTGAAAGCAACTCGTGCAAGTAGTAGATTTGTTTGGAAAGGACAACATACCCTTAAGGGTACACAGGGATTTGGGGGGATACGTAGCAGCAGTGGCAGGACGGTCCACACCTGGCCACAGAAGAACAGACCACTGCCAAGGGACAGCACGGAAGTAGAGGGGTTGCAAGCATGCTACTGGCAGAGGCAAGGGTGGAATGGCTCTACATGGACAGAACTAGGGAGTGCATAAGCTAAAACACGTACTGGAGCTAAAGCACGTGCTGGAGCACATCTGCCAGGAAAACAGCCTCCTCCACATGTGCGGGCCAGGCGTATCCTGGCCAGGGCGGCATGGGAACGACCTTGGGCATGGCAGGGGAAGGAGTGGGAGGCTGCAAGCACACAGCGCAGCATGTGGGGACACTGTGCCCCTACTCCCGCTGCACCTCATGGCAGCCTGAGATGGAGCTGAGGCAGCACACATTGCTGCTGCCCAAGGTGGCACACGAGAAGTGCAGATGCCACTGCTGGGGTAGTGGGTTTGGACAGCAGGTCTGAGGAGAGCAGAAGAGCAGTGCAGGCAGTGAGATCATGCCTATGGCAGCCAGGCCTGGAGCTGCTCCAAGGGCCAGGGAGAGGAGCAAGGGGTGCGAGGACCCCTCAGCAGGGAGAAGCTCTCGGTATGAACCCCAGTGCTCTGCCATGAACAAGCCCATCACCTCTAAGCCCTTCCCCAGGAGCAGCGTGCCTAAGCTCACCATGGCCACGAAGTGCAGCAGGTCCATGCTGGCTCATTGGCCTTGGTGTCAGGCAGCTTCAGCAGCGAGGCGATGCGGAAGCCAACAGCGCTGCCGGCGTAGCCGCCCTGGGTTGGAGCATGGCAGTCACCACGGCCCTGCGAGCGCAGGGTGGGAGAGCGCCCGCAAGTGCCAGCTCACCGAGTTGAGGTGGTGTTGCCCGTGCTGAGGATGAGGTGGAGGATGGGTGTGCAGCTCCTCACACTCCAACAGCTCTGGGGAGGGGGCAAAGGGTGAGTGGGGCACAGGACAGTGCTCCCACAAAACCCATGACACGACTCACCCGTGGCGGCATCCGTCAGGGTCTGGATGGAGCGCGCGCAGGGCGCTCAGCCGGTGGAAGAACTCCTCCTGCAGCACGAGCAGCTCCAGGCGCTGGGTGTAGCTGGGGGCAAGGGCAGGGTGAGCGGGGGTGAGGACATGGCCCCCCCAGCGCGTGGGGACCCCCCGGCTCCCACCTGGGCAACCTCCGTGAGCAGCATCATGAAGAGCTCAGGGTCGGGGAGCTGCCAGGGCTGCCGGAGAAGGCGCGCAGCCGCGCCACCTGTGGGCAGAGGGGGCATCAGGTGGGGGGCGCCGGGGGCCCCCTGCTCCCCAGCCCCTCACCTCTGCGGCACCAGGCAGCAGCCGGGACAGCTCCAGCAGCTTCTCGGCCCCGTAGGGCGCCCCGATGCCCTTCCTGGATGTCCGCACGATCTGGCGCACCGGCCTGGGGGGGAGCGCATCAGCCACGGGCTGCTGCCCCCCGGGACCCGGACCCCCCCCCCGCTCCCGCCGGGGGCCACCAGGGAGCAGACAGCCCCGTGTGCCGTGCCCCTGCTCTCTCCCCACGCGTGGGGCCGGGGCGGCCACCTCCCGCCCCCCCCCGCCCAGCCGCGCGATGGCCCCGAAGGGGCGCAGGTTGCCGCCCGCGCTCCGTGTGCGGGACCGGGGCTGCCCGGGGGGTGCGGCGGGGCTCCGCTCACCGCTTCAGCTGCTTGAGGAAGACGCCGAGGGCGAGGCTCCGCTTGGGCTCCGCAGCGCTGCCTGCGGGGGCGCGGCGCGGTCAGGGCGGGCGGGGGCGCGACCGGCGGGGACCGGGGAGGGGACGGGACGGGACGGGACCCTCACCGCGGGCGGCGGGCGCTGCCCCGGGGGCCGCCCCGCGGGGCTCCCGAACAGCAGCCGCAGGCGGGGCAGGTCCAGCGGAGGCGGGGGGGGCCGCGGCGCCCACACCGAGCGGCGCCCCCGCCACCCGCGCCGCGGGCAGCGGCTCCCAGTGCAGCGCCCGCAGCCGCTCGCCCCGCGCGGCCGCCGGCGGGGAGGGCAGCGCCGGGGGCGGCGGGGGAGGCGGCGGTGGCGGCGGCGGCTCGGGGCGGCGGGGGAGCCCATGGCCGACGCCGGGGGGAGGCACGGCCGCCCCGCCGCTCTTACGGCCCGGCACGGCCCCGCCCGGCCCCGCCCCGCCGGGGGGCCGCGGGTGCCGGCCCCGGCCCCGGCCCCGACGGCACGGCGCGGCTCGGCACGGCCCCGGGAGGAGCTGCTCCTGGCCGAAGCCGCCTCGGCCGCCGCCCGCCGGCCCCGTCCGGGGGTGCCCTGCTCCGCAGCCGCAGAAAGCACCGGGAGCCGCCGGGGGCCGGGGGAGCGCACGGCGCGGCGCTCCCGGCGGAACGGGACCTCTGCCGTCCCCGCCTCCGCCCGCAGGACGGGAGCTGCCGTCACCAGCCCCGGGCCGGTCCCTGGAGGAGGGCGAGAGCGGCGGCGGGCGGGCGGGGAGAGGGACCGACCCCCGGGCCCTGCTCCCGAGGGCCAAGAGGCGCCCGGGGGCCGTCAGGGTGAGCGCGAGGCCCCCGCGATCCCATCTCGGGCCTGGGGGGCAGCGTGACCCCCGATGCTGCTGTGCCCCCGAAGACCCTCTGCTCAAGCCCCACAGAAGCGGCAGTGGGACACAAGCTGCAGCCTGCAGGAGAACCGGCCACTGCCATCGGGAACTGCTGGCACCCCGGGGAACCCCCAGGACCAGCCTCCAGCCTGGGAGCTGTGCCCACAGCACCACACGTACAGGCGAGCTGTATCATTATATTCTGTAGTTTTATTCTGATCCGTACCGTTTTATTCTGATTCGTACCATTTTCTTCTGGAGTCTTACAGAAGTGGAGAGGGAAAGAGGGGCAGACCTTCACCAGGAAAGGGGGGGTTGTCAAGATCCAGACATTAAATTACCAGGAATTAAATTAGCAAGAAAAACAAACTGTCTTGTCTCAGGAGAAAGTGCCCAAGTGCTGCATGTGGCCAGGGCGAGAAGCAACACTCAGCTGGAGCGGGACGAGCTCTCCCAGGCGTGGGACGCCGGCCGGAGCCCCAGCTCTGCTGCGCATAGAAACGCACCTGCGTCACACACACGGACATGCACATGCACCGGCCCTAGGACGTGGCCGCCCTTTGGTCCTTGGTTCAAGTCCTCGCCGCCCCTCAGTGGCAGCCAGGTCCCTGTGGGTGCTGGGGAGCGGGGCTGCCTGGCTGGCCCCGAGCAGAGCGGGGTGGGAGCACATCCACGGCTCCTCGGGACAGCAGCACCCAGTGGCCGTGAACACCCCATCCCCCGTCTGCCCACGGAGCTGACGCGCAGGGCCCTGGCCAAGGGAAAAGCAGGGATGGGCGCCGTGGGCATGGGAGGCAGCCCGGCACAAGCGGCCCCACCACGCAGGGGAGTGTAGTGTGTGGCCAGGGGCACCAGCCATGTCGGGGGGAGTGCAAGAGCAGCTGCCTGGGAACACCAGGGATCAGCCAGGAGAGACAGGGCAAGCCCAGAGCTGGGGGGGGACAGCACGAGCCCTGGCCACCTGCCGCAGTGGGGCTGGGACCCCCGGCCACCCCTCTCAGGGACTGGGAGGGGACTGGGAGTGCCAATGCTGCCCCTCTGCAGCTTCGTCTTCATTTCAAAATAAACTTTTTTTTTGCGAGGGGGCAGTGGTGTGCCTGGCCTGGCCCTGCAGAACCTGGCTCAGGGCAGCAGGGGAGGCCAGCGGGGGAAGCAGCAGGGACACGTGGAGCCCACGCACCCTCCTGCCCCGTGGGGAGGCAATGGGAAGCTGCAGTGAATCCCATCCCATCCTGCAAAGGTGCCTAGTGGGGTCTGAGCGTCCCACCCAGGGGAGGTGGGAGCTGTGGCCCTGTGGGGGGCTGGAGAGGGGTGCCCACCATCCCGCCAAGGGCTCTGCGCTGGGGAGGGAGCACGGGGCCAGGTAGGACAGGACTCTGCCCCAGGGGGAGGCGCAGGCCAGGGGAGCCCTGTCCTCTCCAGGCTCCTCTCCCCAGGCAGGAGCAGCGACCCACTCAGAGCCCCTGCCCGCACCCCACCAGGCTCCCGCCCTGTCGGCGCCCCCGGCTGCAGTCGCAGCAGGGCCGAGGCCGCGTCCCCCGCTCACCACTCGTGCACGCGGTCTGGCCCTGCACCAGCAGTCAGAGGTCTGAGTTCAGGCCCATGGCTTCCCCGGCCAGAGCACAAGGTGGGGCAGGCTGGGGGGCTCACTGCTCCTCTCCAGCCAGGAGGGCTTCTCAGCACCAGGGGTCTTCAGCTTGATGTTGAACTGCTTGAGGGTCTGCTCCAACTGCTGCTGGTTCCCAGCAAAGTAGGCAGAGATGGCGTTGTGAAAGAGCAGAAGCTGCTTGTGCATCACCTTGATCTGGGGAGAGCAGGAGTCAGTGTGCATCCTCCCAGACCCACTGCCCAGCACCCAGGGATGGTGGGAAGGGGCCAGGGCGTGACCTGCCCAGCACAGGGGGGTATGGGACGGGACCAGAGCTGCTGCCACCAGCCAGAAAGCAGCTGCCTGCAGTGGGCAAAAGGCAGGCGGACGGACAGGCGCTCACCTGCCCTTCCCCTCACGGCTCCCAGCCGCTGCATGGGCACTGCCCATCTGAAGATGCACCTCGGGCACACGGCGGTGAGGCCGCGCAGCCCACGAGACAGGGCCAAGGGACACGCGTGCGCAGCACAGTCCCATCTGGCACCCTGCGGCCCTCCCCACCTTGTTCTCCTCCAAGAACTTGAGCTTGATGGCCACATCAGCACGCAGCTTTTCATACTTGTCCTTGTGGCTCTGAAACTGGCTCTGGGCTGCGTCCAGCCGGCACAGGGTGCTGGCGTCCCGGGGACCCATGCTCAGCTCCTCCAGGTCCGTGCGGTAGGCGTCATACTCCAGCCTGCACAGGGGCAGCAACAGTCAGAGCTGCACAGTGGCCCCTCCGGCCACCTGCAGCAACCCAGCCCTGGTCCGTGCTGCTGTCCTACCTGGCTGTCTCGTACTGCTTGACCGTCATGAGCGTGTCCTCCATGGTCTTGTTCACCAGCGTGTTGATGCTGGAGACAAAGAAGTTGACGGCTCCCAGTAGTGTTTCTCCATTCTTGCAGAGCAGTTTCTGTGTCTCCGCATTGTAACCAAACTCCTCCTGGGGCAGAGAGGAGGATGAGTCAGGGTCTGCAGCAGCACAGCTTGCTGTGCCCCTGCCCTCCTCCCACGTGCCCAGAACCAGCTTGGCCCGGGCCGCACCAAGGAAGGGCTGTCACAAAGTCCTGCACCTCTTCCCAGCCCCGTGGCATTCACCAAGCGCAGCTGCCTCAGCCGCCTCCTGCTTTCCCCATGTGCCTGGGGGTGCTGTCCAGCAGAGCGCTGCCCAGGCTGTGCTGCCGACCCCGAGGTCACTCTGGGTCTCTCGGTCTCCTTCCCAGACACAGCAGACCACAGCACCAGCAGAGACAAGGCATGCACCACCACCCCAGCGGGCATACCTGCAGCTCAGGAGACTTCTGGCTGAGGTCCGCAAAGGCATCCCCCAGGGCATGCTGTGTCTGCACCAGGCTGTAGAAGTGGTTGGTGAGAGCCCGCGCAAGCTGCAGCACGCACTCGTACTTGCGCTTTGTCTCCCGAAGCAGCTCGATCTGCGTCTCCAGCTCCAAGTCCACCGTGCGGGAGCCCCGGCCAAACCTCTCCGAGATGAGCTGCTTGGTGCACTGCACGCAGAGGGAGGGGGTGTCAGGGCCCCGTCCCTCCATCCCTGTAGGTCTGCTGCACGGAGAGGCCTGGCCTAGCCCACCCCCTGCCGCGTGGCCGGGTCCCCCGCTCACCTTGTACGTGTTGATGCCCCACTTCTTGACAATGTCAAACTTCTCCACAGCGATACCACGGACGACCTCCTCCCCTCCAACTGGCGGGCTGGGATGGGGCTGGTGCAGCCCAGAGCCTGGAACAGACAGCGCGCTGGTGGGGCTCAGCGCGGGATGCAGCCGCAGGCCAGGCTGCCCGCTCCCAACCATGGCTGGCACCGAGGCTGCTCCCAGGGGTGGCACCGTGCTCCCTGCGGGGCTGCACCGGGGCCTGACAAAGCACAAGCGAAGAGAACTCAGGTATGAGCAGCACCTGGCGCTGCACAGCCCACACCAGGCGCCTCACCCCACATGGGGCAGGGCAGGCGATGGCTTTCCCCTGCCAGCTGGGCACCGTTACTGGCACTGCCAGAGCCCGCAGTGCCACACGCCTTCTAATCCGCCCGCAGGCACCTCAAGTACACAGCAGAGAACCTGGTGCCCAAAGCTCTTCCAGACAGGTCCCAACACAGGCTCCAGCGCCAGCAGCAGTGGCTGCTGCTCAGATGGGGTGTGCTGTCCGCACCCATCCACCTGCAGCGCTGCTGGTGGGACCAGCCCTGGCACTCCTCATGCCCCCAGGCACAGCGCAGGTGGAGGTGAGACCAGGAGACCGCAGCAGGCGCACGGTGCCTCCCGCAGCCAGGCACAGCTCGGCATCACCACCCAGCCACCGGGCTTCAGCAGCACCACCTGTGCCCCCAGCACCAGGACCACGGCCGGGCACAGCTGCTGGGGGTGGCGTGTGCTGGGGACGCTCCCCACCACGACAGGGGAAGAGGTGAGCTCTGAGGAACCCCAGAGCGCATCAGATGCCCCACGCCTCAGGCCCAAGGCGGGAAGACCCCAAAGGCCACGTGGTGCCACAGTTGGGCCGGGGTAGCCACAGTACCTGCTGAAGCACCAGCCTGGCTGGCCATCCTGCTGGCGGCAGATGCACTGGGGGAGACGGATGGTCCTCGGGGTGAGTGAGGTTGGACAAGACAGCCTGGAAATGGAGGGGCTGGCAGGAGGTGAGCAGGGAGGGAAGAGGTGGGATGGTGCGAAGGGCACGAGAGCAGGAACAGCCAGAACAGAGGATGAGTGTGCAGGGAGGACGGCAGCAGGGGAGCAGATGAAAGTGTGATGTGAAATCAGAACACACAGCTGGCTGCCAGACAGACAGCACCGCACCAGAGGTGCCCAGGCTCCTCTCCCGCTCCCTCCCCGCCCCTTGGCACATCCCTGTGCCACTGAGCTGAGAGCTGGGACAGGCCAGGGCTGACAGACATGGGGACGGCAACCACTGCACACGTTCTCCCTGCTGCAGCGGCCTGTCAGCAAAATCCCACGTCCCCTCCGTCTGTGCCAATTCACCTGTTCAGCCTGGCACAGCACGGAGGAGCCCGTAGTCAAGCCATCTGTTTGCTGAGGAAGGGATGCATCGGCCAAGAGCTGGGACACAGAGACTCACGCGAAATGGGGACAGGGCGAGAGTGGCCGCTGGGACCAGCCAGCACTTTCCCTGGCTGCAGGCATGTGGCACCAGCAGCAACCCGGCCCCCCACAGGCACTGCCCCAGGTGGTGCAAGGTGCTCGCAGCCAGGCTCTGCCATCGGAAGCACCCACGACCCCCAGGCTGGTGTCAGCCACAAGAGGCAACAACCGCAAGGCCTGGGGCTCAGTCACCCTGCCCTGTCCCCCCCCCGCCTGCAGGGAACCCCTTGTCCCTCAGGCACAGCCACCACAAGCCCACGCCAGCACTGTGCACTTCCAGGACCTGGGAGGAGCCGTGACACCAGGCTCTTCCCCACCACCAGCAGAACTCCCGAGAGCTGAGCCCACGTGCCACAAGCTGCAGCCCGGTGCTAGGGGAACCTGCCCAGGGGGCAGAGCCCCCAGCAGGAGCCCCACACCTGCGGAAGAGATGGGCACCAGCGGCCCGGGCCCATGGCACTGCTGTGGCTGCCACGGGCCCGAGAGCAGGGGCTAAGGCTTGGGGCTGGGGCACAGGCTGCTGCTACAGCCTGCCCTGGAGGGGGAGGCAGCAGGCACTTTGTGCCGGTGAGGGACATGACCCCAGCAAGGGGCCCCACCAAACAGCAGCTGGGCCGCAGCAGGGCCACATGCAAGGGCTGCGCTCTGCAGGGCCACGCCACCTCCCAGGGCGGCTGCGGCTTAGAACCGCCTCTGCCTGTGCCCCCGGCCTCCTGTGAGGCCCAGCTGCCCCCGCTGGGCGCCGCACCCCGGGGCAGGACCGGCCTCGACACACGCCCGCCCCCAGCAGCAGGCAGGACAGGCAGGCAGCGCGCTCTGCTCTGCACCCCCACCAGAGCCCTCCCCTCCGATGCCTGCCAGGCAGCCCACCCCTCTCCCAGCCCTGTCCCTGCCTGCCGGCACAAGGCCCAGCCTACCTTTGATCGTGCTGGTGGGGATGATGCCTTCGGCGGTGCCCCCCGTAGCCGCCAGACACGATGCTGGTTTCGTTGAGGTTGGGCCCTGACACCATCACCTGCTGCAGGTCCTGGGGGAGCAGAACGGGGTGAGGCGCAGGGACAGGGACAGGGCCTGGCCTCCGCAGCCACCGCAGCCCCCACGCGGGGACCTCGGGCCACGCACCCCTCGGCTGCCAGCGGGCCCGGCGCGTCCCCCCCCGGCCCAGACCTGCTCTAAGCCGTCGTCCTCGGGCAGGCTGCCGGCGTCCCCGTTGCTGCCGATGGGGATCTCCATGGTGGCGGCCTTGCTCATGATCCCCTCCGACATCGTCAGGGCCTGCGGGGACACAGAGGCCGCGCTGGGGGCCGAAGGCTCGGGCAGGGCCGGGGCGTCCCAGCCCCGGGTGCCGCGGGGACGGCCCCGCTGGGCTCCGGGCCCCGGGGCGGGGCGGCGGCTGCTGGCCCCGGGCCCGGCGCAGCGCCGGGAGCCACGTCGCGCGGCCGGGCCGGTCGGGCCCGTTGCGGGTGGCACCGCGGCCGCCCGTTAGCCGGGCCGGGCGCGCGGCCCGGGGGCTCCGGAGCGGCGGCTCCGGGCCCCGCGGGAGGCAGCGCACCGGGAGCGCGGCACGGCCGGGGCGCGGGGCCCCCCCCGGGCTGCTCCCGCGTCCTGCGGGGGGGCGGCCGGCCCGGGCCGCCTCCGGGCACGGCGGGGCCTCGCGGGGGCGGCCCCGTGTTCCCGCCCGGGGGCGGCAGCGACCGGCGGGACCGCCGCCCGCAGCTCCCGTGCCCGGCCCCCCCAGGCCGGTCCCGGCCCGGCCCGCCCCCCCCAGCCCCCCCCCCGGCCCGGTCCGGTCCGGTCCCAGCCCCCCGCCCCGCCCCTCCCCGCCCACCTGCGCCGCCCCGGCCCCGCCGGGCCCCCCCGCCGCCTCGGCCCCGCCGCCCCTCTCCGCCTCGGCCCGGCCGCGCCGGAACCGCCGTGACGCCAGGCCCCGCGTGCGGGACGCCGGGACCGGGGCCGGACGTGGCGTCAGGGGGCGGCCCGGGGCGGGCGCGGCCCTCCCGGAAGCGCGGGCGGCATGGAGCCGGCGGCCGAGCAGCAGCAGCAGCTCCGCAGCGTGAGGGGCGGGGGGGGGCCGGGGCCGGGAGGGGGTGGCCGGGGGGAGCTGGGCCGGGGCGGGGCGGGGCGGGCGGGGGTGCCGGGCCGTGGCCGGGGCCGGGCCGTGTCCGTGTCCGTGTCCGTCCGCGCTCTCGCTGCAGCGCCGTGTCTCCCGCAGCTGCGGGACTTCCTGCTGGTGTACAACCGCATGACCGAGCTCTGCTTCCGCCGCTGCGTCTCCGACCTCAACCACCGGCTGCTGACGCGGCGCGAGGTGAGCGGGGGCCGGGGGGCCGGGGGCCGGGCCGGCCCCGCCGCGCCGCCCCGCGCTGAGGCCCGTGCCCGCAGGAGCTGTGCCTGGACCGCTGCGCCGGGAAGCTGGTGCGCTCCAACCACCGCCTCGTGACCGCCTACGTGGCCCTGATGCCCGCCGTCGTGCAGCGCCGCGCCGCCGAGTACCGGGCGCAGGAGGGACCGGCGGCGCCCGCTGCCCCCGCGCCGCCCGACGCCTCCCCTGACGCCTCTCCTCCCGCACCGGCGGCTGCGGCCGGCGGCGGAGCCTCGGCTGGGCCCTCGGGTGCCAGCACGTAGCGGAGCCGCCAGCCCGGCTGCGGCTTCCATGGCAGCGGGGGGCCGGGTGGCTGCAGGGGGGCCATGGGCTCTGTGCTCGCGGTGCGAGATGTAGTTCCTGGGCTGCAGCAGCCCGGGCCTCCGCGCGGTGTTGGTAGCCCAGGTCTGGAGCAGCAGAGCTGCTCTGCGCTGGGGCCAGGCCTTGCAGATCCATGCCCTCTACCGCATCTACATTGACGGCGAGGTCTGCCTGTCCCCAGGGGCATCAGGGCAGGGACAGCCTCCTGGCCCTGAAGGTAACGAGAAAGGGATCTGCGGCAGCCGCCGTTCTGGCCGGGAAGAGCTCCCAGCTGAACTCTCCATTGCCTTAGCAACTCCTGCACTGGGCTCTCACGCTCCAGAACGGGGGTTCCTGTATTTCCAGGAGACCGTTTCCTGGTACAATTAAACACTCTCTTCATAATTGTCTCACTGCTAATATGTCACGAGGGAACGCAGGTATTGCTCCACAAACACTCCCCTGCACACTGCATCCTTCTGGGGCATGGGTGCTTTCCCTGGGGCAGGGATTCACGTTGCTCCCTTCTTTTGCCACCCTTCTTTTGTCCACATTGCGGCTCTGGCATTAGAATAGGCTGCAGGATGTGATGGCGCTGGGACCAGCCCTTTCTCGGGGTGCTGGGGTGCCCACTGCAGCATGGCTGGGCCCAGCCCCCAGCCAGGCAGGGCAGCGTTAGAGGTGGCTTAGCCTGGAGAGAGTGGGACCAGTTCCAGCACCCTGCGTGCCGCTACAGGGCTGCTGCCAATTGGAGTTGGCTGCATCCAGGTTATGAGGCTGAGGGTACACAGACGGTTCGTAACAGACACCTGGGATCAGCACTGCTGCCCACATAACACAGCACTGGCGTGAGCAGTGCAGGCTTCCTGCTCCTGCCTCAGTGGCAGGGTTGGCACAGCACGTGCAGGGGCAGCCTGGGGCTGTCTGGACCTGCCCTGCGGCTGCTGTCCCCAGACTCAGGATGTGTTCGAGGAGCGGCGTGGCCGCGGGCTGCAGGGCCGCACTGCCCTGTGGGGCCGGGCACATCCTTGCTGCAGGAGGTGTCCGCAGAGGCTGAGTGGTGACGTGGGAGTGAGACCTGGTGCCAGTGCTGTGCGAGAGGAGAGGCGGCCCTGGCTGTGCTGGTGGCCCAGGGTTGTGCCTGCCAGCCTGGACAACGCACCCTCGCGTGGGTTTACAGCACAGTAACAGCTAAGAAAGCAAAGTGAGTGCTTGATGTGATTTGATTGGCTTTGGGCAAGTTTTTAAGGGGAGCCTGGTCCAACTTGTAGGCATAGGCCACCAACAGTGGCCGCTGAACTTGCCAATCTATGAGACCTGTACCCCAGTCACTCCTGGAAGCCAAGGAAGAGCATTTATACAGAAGAGAGATTGGGGGAGCCTGGATCGTGCTCACACGGCTCCTTGTGCTCTTCTCTGCTGTCTCCGAGCCTGCCCTGGCCAGCCATCCTGGGGACTTTGCACCAGCTGTTTTCCTGGGGGCACAGACAGGGCCAGGACTTGCAGAATCACAGCATGTTGAAAGCTGTAGGGGCCTCTGGACGTTGTTTGGTCCAATTCTCCTCAAGCAGGGACACCCAGAACTCCCGTCAAACCCATCTTCCCAGATTATGGAATACTGGTGCAGGTGTTTCTGTGATGACGCCTCTGGAGCATGGTTGCTGCCTGCATCTGGGGAAATGTCCCCTAATGCCTGCAGGAGGACTGGGAAGCAGAAGCTTCTCGCACCCTGCTGCTGCACCACGGGGTTTGCTGAGCTCTGGCTTATTGCTCCTCTCGCACCTTGCTAGAAAGCAGGATTTGTGGCACAGTGCTTCTGCAGTTAACTGGCTCTAGGAATAAACATGGAATGTAAAGCCCGCCTTCTGAGTGGGGAAGAAATGCCTTTGAAGGGTGGGTGTGCCACATGTGTGGGCTGGGGGCACATCACCAGCAGGACATCTGCTGGTGCAGGACGTCGGTGCGAGGCCTGCAGTGAGGTGGTGCCGCGGGGGTGGGCTGCTTGGCCGGGGCGAGTGCACCAGGCTGGGCTCTGCGGGCTCGGACTGCAGCTGCACAGATCGTCCCATTCAGGAAGCCCTGGAGAAACAATGGAAAGAAGAATGCAAAGTTTGTGAAGACTAATGATATTTTCCAGAGCATCTGTTCCATGTTCTGGAAGGCCTGGTGGAGCCGAGTGCGGGTGGGTGGCAGCTGGTCAGAGCTGCGAGCCTTGTGCTGCCGGCTCTCGTCTGGGACGCACTCCGCTCCTGGCCCGGGAGCACCAGCCGTACCCATGGACTGGTTTCAGGGGTGCAGGGGGCGGAATGCAGCACGGCTCCTGTCCCCCCGCAGTGCCTGGGGGAAGCGGCTGCAGCAGGGGGTGCCCCTCACTGCCACGGGCAGGCACCGTGTCCCTGCCCAGCACCAGGCCCCTTTCCCAGGCCTGGCAGCACGTCACCCAGCCCCAGCGTAGCCCCAGCTGCCCTCATGGCACCCGAGCACCCCAGTGCAGATGAGGCTGCCCCAGGGGACAGGGCCCAGGGCGCCTGCAGCTGGAGGCTGCACAGGTCTGCCGAAAGCTGCGTCAGTGGCTCCTGGCATGTCCCAGGAGGTGACATCTGCACAGGCCGTCTTTCTCTCCTCTCATCGCAATAGTCCTGTCCTAGGAGCTCACGGCTGCCTCCTGCACTCGGTGGCCTCGTGGCCTCACCAGCAGCAGTGGTTGCAGGCTCTGGAGCTGCTTTCTGGAGTTGGCCTGTTGGTGCATCTTCTTGGTTGCTTTTTGTTCCAGACACCTCCCTTCTGTGAGGCTGTCAGTTTGCAGTTTGCATAGGCTGCACTTCCTTTGTTTTCCGTCTCATTTTTCTGAAGTCTGTCCGGAGGCTGCAGGTGATGTGTCCCACTGAGTATGTGTGACCACTATAGCGTGGTCACCATTATTTAGTGGCTGGCTGACTGCAAAATGGTAATTATACATTTTCATATAATTATAGAATGGTTTGGGTTGGAAGGCACCTTAAAGATCACCTAATTCCACCCCCCACCACAGGCAGGGACACCTCCCATTAGAACAGGTTGCTCAAAGCTCCATCCAACCTGGCTTTGGGCACTGCCAGAGATGGGGCATCCACAGCTTCTCTGGGCAGCCTGTGGCAATCCCCTAAGATTTTTTCCACGTTGTGAAAAGGTATGAGTTTAATATATTACCTAGCATATATGTAATTTGTCAAGGAAAGCATTGAGCGTTTGTGCCTGGGTGCTTGGGCTGTGCCTTGGTCCTCACCTGCTCCTGGCTGCCAGGAAGCCCAGTATTGCTGCTCTCTGTGCAGACGCAGCGCCCTGCCTGCCTGCTCAGCACCTCTGGCACTCTGGATTCTCCCACAAAGCTTTTTCAAAACACCCCTTTAATTGTCTTAAACCAGAGCCTTCCTCTGCAGCCACGCAGGACATTCCACCGCCGCCTTCCTCTCCACAGCTTGAGGCACAATCCAACCTTTGGAATGTTTTTGTCATTTTACAAGAGATTGCCTGTGTTCGCAGGCCTAACTGTGCAAGAGTGTACCCGAAGTGGTCAGGAATGCAAGCTCAGGCTGCGATATGCCGGGCTGCGTCCTGATAAACAGCTCAGCTGAAAAGGGCCTGGGAGTAACCATGGGAGCAGCAGCACGTTGGCTCCTGAGCCAAAGAGCAGCACATCCATTAGCGCCCGCAGGATGAGTGCCCCATGCATGACACCTCTGGCAGATGGTGCTCAGGGACTGGAGGGCAGTACAGAGAGGACTGGAGGTCTGATGAAACCCTGTTTGGGAACCAAGGGCAGACATACCAAGCATGGACTTGAGCATACTCAGTAGGTTTCGGCCAGGGAGGTTGCTCTAGGCAGTGTCCAGACAAGCATTAACTAGCTCAAAGGATGGAGATTTCCCCTTACTCATCTCCCTGCTGCGACATGTGACCACCCTTATGGTGAAAAAGCTTTTCTTTGGGTCTACGCTTAATATGGAAAAGCTTTTCTTTGGGTCTAGCAGCAATTTTCCATGTTCCGATTCATGTCCGTGGCTTCTCATCCTGCCACCAGGCATTCTTCATCACTGTCTGGCCAAATTACAGCAGGATTGTTCTTGTCCCCACACGGCTCCTCCAGCCTGCACTGTGCAAGATGTCCTGGCTGCCGCTGCACCGGAGCAGAGCCGGAGCCACCGGCCAGGACACAGATGGTGGATGGATGCCGGGGGGCTGTGAGGGGTGGCGGGGTCCTGCTGTCTGTGGGGATGGGCAGGTCGGTGCCCCTAGGGCACACGGCAAAGCCGGGGTTGTTGTGTCTGTGCCTCAGGCAGCCGTGCCATGGCAGCATGGCAAGCACAATGCCCTGTCCTGCGGGTACATCTCGTCTGTGTCCGTGGAGGCCTGTGCCATCCCGTGGCGCCTCAGCATCTCCCGGTGCGGGCAATGGAAGCCTGAGCTGAGAGCGCTGGGCACTGCTGGGGACACAGCAGCACGGTGCTGAAGGTGGGCAGCCGGGCACCGCTGTGCCCCCGGCCCCTTGCAGCGCTCTGCAGGGGTCCTGGCCCCAGGAGCACCAGGAGCTGGTGCCTGGGCTCGGTCAAGGCTGGTCCCAGTGTCTGTCCCTGAGGGACGCTGCCGCCTGTGAGACTGTCGTGCTGACCACTACCCTCTGACCCACGGGCTAGACAATTTTCCACCTATGTTCTTCTTATCAAGCTCGTATTACATCCATCTGTCTGCCAGATGCCACAAGGACAGGAAAAAGCATTGCTAAAATGAAGGTAAATGATATTTATCACACTCCTTCCCGCTCTGAATGCTGTTGTCTCCCTGAACAAGCTGTCCAGGGAGATGAACAGCTTCACTGAGTACTTCTTGAACCAGACCCGGTGTCTTTGTATTCAATAGGCTCAGCTAGATTTCTTTTTTTTCTTTTTTTTTTCATTAATTCATAGGTTTTCTTTTTGAATCAGAGCAAATTTTCATCATGGCACCTGCAGCAAGGTTGTCCAGGCTGTAGCTGGACTTTGCATGAAAACCATTGTTTGTTCTCAACTTGCCCATGACGAGCTCCACTTGAAGCCTTTTAACTCCTGTGTGGAAAGAGCAAATATTTGACTCCTCTCCACCCTCTCTCTTGTTCCTTCCTGGCTTTAGAGATCTCTTTGATCTTTACTGTGTTGATTAAATGAGTCACCTGCATTTGCAAGTTGTTCCTCGGATTCTTATTTTGTTGTTATGTGTGGCCTGACATCTTCTGGTACTTTCCATTTTCCTTACTTGGATTCAACTTCAGTTTCTTGAAAGATGCCTCCTTGACCAGAGCTGCTCCTCCGCTTTCAGCCATTTCTTCTGTGTCTTCTCAGGTCTCTGCCTGGAGCCTCCACTGTTACTGTCTGGAAGGATTTAACTCTTATTTTGCCCTGTGAGCATTTGTTTAAGACTAGATTCCTCATTTGTGCATTGTTCCCTTTCTTGAACCAGATCCCAAGATAGATGTTTGACATATGCATTCACGTGGGGGCCACTGGCTTTGCCAGGAGTTACTACAGTGTTGGCAAAGTGAGCACCTTGGATTGGAAATAACAATTGAATGTTATTACATATGTTTGGCTTAATCAGATTGCTCAAAATGCTCTGCAATCTATACAGCCAGATATCTTGTCTGGGCCATGTTTCTGAATTATCATTAGCACTCAGCTAACCATTACTCTGTGAACTGCAGCACATAGATTTGGGGTACGTAAAATCATAGTATCTCTGGCAGCTCATATTATTAGCATGCCATGTAAGATTCCAGAGTTCCAGACTATCAAAAGTATCTTTTGTAATTGCTGATTCATTACTACAGGTCCATGAGGTTTCCAGGTCAGAATCACTGCAAGCTCATGCTCTGTTGTTATATTTAAATTGGAACTGCACTTGGGTGCGATTGTAATGCGGAATGTAATTACAATTCCTTGCCCTCTCCAGCCAGGTTGAGTTTGTGCCCTGGGGCATTCTAATGCACCATGGGGCTTTGTAATACAGATGTGCCCTGAAAGGTTGTCATCGATAATTTGGAGGTGCTGGAGAGTAATGTGACAAATGAGGCTGATACTGAGATGCTTTGGGAACAGGTTCTGCCACCCAGGTTCAGCATCTAATGATAGAGGGTGGTGTAAGCACAGCAATCTGACTTGTTACCCACTTGAGAAACTGTACTCACAAATGCGATTGCAATACCATCCCTGGTACAAGGAAATGAGCATTATGCCAATTAATAGATATGACCCAATAATTACATATATATATATATATGCACACATATAGGTATATAAATAATTATGAAACAGAAAGGAACTTAAAGGCGTTTTCCTCAAGAACCCTTCTTAACCCTGGGATTCTTGGTTGCCCAAGACACTGTTTCCTGCTTGGCTTCCTGTCAAATGGCCAAACAAGCAATCAGGATGACAAACAAGGTAAGGCCAAGGAAGTTAATTTGTGTTCCTGGTTGCCAGTGTTGCAGCTGGGGGTAACCTCAAAGAAAACACAGAAACTGCTTAATTCCCTTTGGATATTAGATAGTTTGGATATCCACTGCTCAGAAGTGAGATGTTTGTTACCCTGGTGGCTGGGCACCTTCCACATGGCACTTTGCAGGGGTATTGGTGACGTGCAAGAAAAACTTCCTTTTTGCAGATGATTAACCTCGGAGGTTGGTCCAATAGATATTTGATTATTATCACATATGTCTGAAGTAACACCGCAGTGCTATGACAAGCTTTCCAGATCGGATGAGTGGCCAGGATCTGTTGATTGTTTAAAGCAGCAACTGCATCATCAGGGTCATGTCGTCACCTGTGGCACAGATGCGGGCTGAGGCTTTGGGCTCCCTGGTCTGACTGTGAATGCATTGCTGAGTTTTAAGATTTCCCTTCCAGCATTCCATAGCACCATTGCACTGGTGATGACAGAGGATGAGGAAAACCCACCTAATTCCATCTCTGTATAACTTTATTTTAAAATGTGATATGACTGAATCTCAGAGGGTAAAGGTAGGTGTGTAAATCATTGTTCTAATCCTCAAATGTCGTATTTTGCACTAGCTTGTGGGCACATATAGGCCAAACCTAAACTGCTAATAGTCTCTACCTCTATTAAAATATACTCCCATTTATTGGAAGTTCAGGATAGGGCTCCTATAAAATGTATTTTGGGGCTGCAACTGTTGAGGTTCAGGCTGGATATCAGGAAGAGGTTCTTCACTGAGAGGGCGATCACGCACTGGAACAGGCTCCCCAGGGACATAGTCACGGCACCAAGCCTGTTGGAGTTCAAGAAGCTTTTGGACTGTGCTCTTAGTCATATGGTCTGAATTTTTGGGCAGACCTGTGTGTTGCCAGGAGTTGGACTCAATGATCCTTGTGGGTCCCTTCCAACTTGGGATATTCTATGATTCTGTGATTCTAGATATTCACTATCCCTCAGGTTGGTCCACTGCCACCCAGCCAAAAATTTGGCTTGGGCTTCTGCATAAAATGGGCAGCTAGTTACAAAGTCTAGACATTGTGCTTTAGAAATGGGCTACCCTTGAAGGCCAAATAGTTGATACAGGTCCAGCCACCCATCTGTCATGTAGCTAACCCAGCATAGGGTCACAGAATCACCTAGGTTGGAAAAGACCTTCAAGATTGTGGTCGGACCATCAACCTGACCTGTTGAGTCCCATCACCAAACCATGTCCCTCAGAGCCACGGTCACGCAGCTCTTAAATGCCTCCAGGGGTGGGGACTCCACCACTGCCCTGGGCAGCCCGTTCCAGTGCTTGACCACTGTGAAGAAATTCTTCCTCCCATCCAATCTAAACCTCCCTGGCTCAACTTGAGACTGAGCATCACATGATCAGAGATGTGGAGAGTACATATATGTGGAAGAATTAAATCTCTGCTAGTAAATGTGTGCTTGCAGCCCAGAAAGCCAACCTTATCGTGGGCTTCATCAAAAGAAGCATGGCCAGCAGGTCAAGGAAGGTGTTGGACCTCTGCTCTTGTGAGACCTCACCTGGAGCCCTGCATTCGCCTCTGGGGCCCCCTGCACAAGAAGGACATGGACATGTTAAAACAAATCCAGAGGAGGCCACAAAGATGATCAAGGGGCTGGCGCGCCTCTCCTACAAAGGCTATGGGAGTTGGGGTTGTTCTGCCTGGAGAAGAGAAGGCTCCGGAGTGACCTTATAACAGCCTTCTAATACCTAAAGGAGGTGCCAGGAAAGCTGGGGAGGGACTCTGTCAGGGAGTGTAGTGATAGGAGAAGGGGGAATGGCTTTAAACTAAAAGGGGATAGATTTAGATTAGAAATTAGGAAGAAGTTCTTCCCTCTGAGGGCAGTGAGGCCCTACCCAGAGGAGCTGGGGGTGCCCCATCCCTGGCAGTGCCCAAGGCTGGGCTGGATGGGGCTGGGGGCAGCCTCGGCTGGGGGCAGGGGGCTCTGACCAGGGCAGGGGGGTTGGAATTAGATGATATTTAAGGATCCCTCCAACCCAAACGATTCTATGATTCTATTTCTAGATTGTTTAAACAAGCTATCTACTTCATGGTTCCAACTGCATCTCATATCTTTGCCCTTCATGCGTGCTGATACACACGTCGTTCAGAGAGGATTCCCGCTATCCTGCTCCTCTTGAGCTGTTACAGCTTTTATCACAATTCTTTTCTGCAGACTTCCCTTCCTTTGGTCTTCCACCTCCAGTCCCCAGCACAAACAGCCGCAGCCGTGCCTCACAGGGCCCCATCTGAGCTGACTGCCCAGCCCTGGGTGTCGGATGTGCTGCCAGGGGGCCGCAGCAGGGCCTCCTGCTCCTTTGGCCCCATCGGACGTCGGACCCAGGCTGCGGACCCGTTTGGGGCATGTCGCCCATGCAGGGGGTGCCTTGCCCCCACCTGCCATGCTGGGCACCAGAAGCCTCCGAGCTGTGGGGTGCAGCCGGTGTGCCCCGAGCCCTGGGGACAGGAACAGGGCCCCGGCTCTGGGGGTGCACCCCGTGCGGTGGGCTCAGCTCCCAGCTGGCCCTGAGCAGCCAGCAGTGGATTTTCCCCGGGTGAGCACCGTGCCCGGGAGCCTTGCGCCCTGCTGACCTGAACTGTGTGGAGTGCGTCAGGCCTCGTTGGGAACCCACTGCCGCAGTCCCCTCTGATAGCCTTTTTCTGCAAGTCCAGTACACAGGCTAAAGTTGGCCCTGGTACTATTGGGCCCATGGCCTGGTACTCTGAAACTCTCGGTATTAAAAAATTAAGGTCTTCTTTGTGAGTCACTGTCCATTCCCAAGCAGCATGCGCTTCTTCAACAGATCACGTCAGGGTTAGGCAGTTCTACAGCCCCCAGGATATGGGCTTGCCGGAATCCTGGCATTCAAAAGTCTCAGCAGAGCCCCTTATTGCAGGGTGAGCCACCTCGGCTATTTGCTATAAGGTATCAGCGGAACACACCACCTCACCTGTCAGCTTGTCTAGCGATGCCCAAATACCAAATTGAAACCCTCCTCCCCCAGAGCATACATCTTCTGAAGTCTCCCTCTCTGAGACCAGAAGAGTACGCTCTTGTTCTGGTGTTTGTGAAGCCGGGGTCTGAGGATGGCTTCTAGCCTCTGACGTGGCTCTGAATACGACCACGGCAGTCAAAGGCAGCTGCTCGTGCCTCTGACCCTTGGCTCACTGCTCGGCGGCTTACAGCAAAGTGCCTTCAGCTGCCAGTGCCTCTGTGAGAAGCCCAGCGCAGGGCCCCTTGATGTCTTTTGCTTTACATCTGGAAATCCCTTGCCACTTCTACAATCCTGCTCACGAGGTCTCCCACTCAAGACAGTTTTCAACAATCCATTTCCTCTCCCCTTGGTGTCTCCCATCCCTTATTCTCTGGGCATTTTTACTGGTCTCCTACAGCGTTCTCCCAGGCATCTGTGACCTGTGTATTTCTAGGAGCCCACTCCTGAAACCAGTTGTAGTGTCACAACCTGTAGGGGATACCCAGCCCACACGTACGTAAGGATTGTGACCGTGGGTCATGGGATTTTAACAGCTAAAAGGACACAGAGGTTTTTTTTCCTTGATTGTAAATTAATACTAGCAAAGCAAGTCCTTACTCATGATTACTCACTTACACACTTACCATATACATTATGTCAGGTGTTACCAGTGCTATGTGCCTCAGACTGCCCAGGAGCAGGGCTGGTTGACAGTGGAAATCTCCTGTAGATGATTGGGGTCAGAGGATCTGGAGGCAGCCAGGCATCCCCACAAGGCTCGGTCTGCCCAGGGGCCTTGCGCAGGGAAAACCACCCCGGGCAGGAGAGTGCTGCTCCTGTGTCTGTGGCATAGAGGTGCAAGGGGGCACAGGGCACCAGGGCCTGGAGCAGCTGTGGCTGACATCTGCTCTCGTTCTTTCGATGGTTTATTTGTTCTGCACTCATCAAGGACACCCTGGGCTTCCAGCTGGCCAGGGTGCCCTGGGTTCCCTGCTGAGGAGACATCTTCCTCTCCTGGTGTGTTTCCATTATGACTGTGTTGCCTTTATGCCTGCCCTGTCACACAGTGGGATTCGCCTCCTCTGAGTTGTGCTGCACCTACAGAAAGCTTCATGTATGTCGACCGTGCACCAGACAGCACCAGCCCAAGGAGCGCCACAGCTGAGCGCCACCCAGCCTGGGGTGCAGCCTCCTCCAGGGTCGGTTTCCCAGCTGGCATCTGAAGGGGAAATTTGGGAGGTAAGTGCTCAGCAGTGGTGCTTCATGGTCAAGGGATTACCCAGCACAGAGGGCAAGGAGGCCCAGCTGCAGATGGGGGTCTCTCTGGGAGCTGGCGTGCCAGGGGTGGAACGACCCCACTGAGGGTTTCAGCTTTGTCCTGCAGCAACACAAGTGCTGGGGGCTGCCTGCGGGGCTGGGGCCAAACTCAGCCAGTCTGAAGTGCTCTGTGCTGAGCTGCCGCTCTCAGGGTCGATGCTGCCACTGCTGTGTGTGGGAATATGCTTGTGTGCGGCCTTATGGACCCCCCTGGCAGTGTGAGGGTCCTGTCTCATGCATCATCCATTAAATCTCTTTGTGTTCAAGCACAAATGAGTGTTTATTTGTCTCCAGGGTGCAATAGCAATTCCCTGACACCCCTCTCCAGATTCAGCACATGGGGGCCCATTCCCAGGCACGCACAGTTTTTGGGGCTGGCGGTGGTGACAGCAGGGCTGCAGTGAGGAGCCTGGTGCCAGATACCAGAGAAAGCAGGCAAGCGACATGCTCAGCCTGGCCAGGACCCCTACATGGGAGATGGGCTGAAATGAAGCCAGCGTGCTTTCTTCTACTGCAGCAAATATTTGGGTTTTATATGGGGAGACTGGAAGCAGTTATAAAGGAAAAACATAAAAATAAAGTAACATAAACTTACAATAGGTTTGACGTCAGTCTCCAGTTCTGGCCATGACTAAGTAAACTTTGATGCATTTTCTGAATTCTTAATGATCAAGTATTTAACTTATCGCTTAGTGCAACAGAGCAGAAAACTTCCTGGGTTTTAGACTCGTGCTCACTCCCGAGCCCCACTGGCTCTCCTGCAGCTGCCTGAGCCACCTCAGTGCCTCCGCGCTGCAGTGCTGCCAGGAGCCACTCAGGGCAGGGAGGCTGCAGGGACAGCTTTGACAAGAACAGGGGAACTCAGGCCACTCGGTATGTTTATCTGTTCTTTCAAGTAGTCATAAACACTGTAAATAACACATCGGGAGCAGCTTTTGGCTCTGTGTACCATTTGCCTCTGCGTTTACTAACACTGTGCAGACTGAGTGCATGCATATCAAAACACGTGTTTTGTTAATAGATGGCTCTTTTATAAAGGGTGTTCATGCAGGGATGTGTGGAAGCAGTGTCTGCTCCTCTAGGGGTATTCGGGCACAGGCCGTTTTCAAGGCCATGCTGGACAACGGGAAAGGGAAGAAGCCATGAACAAGAACATACAGCACATCAGCCCTGACCAGCAAATGATAAGGAAGGTGGTGATGGGAACCAGACCTGGGCAGTCACACTAATTAGTGAGGGCACGTGAAAGTGTGAGAATGTTTATTCCAGCAAAGTTACCTGATCAAGGACCTTCTCAACAGGGAAACTAAGGGAAAAAAGGGGAAGGCAGAAACAGGAAACTAAAGGAAAAGGGAGAAGCAGCAGCTGCGTCCCCCGGTTTGGGCAAGGACCACAGCTCCCCCGGCACTGTGCTGGACCCCAGTGGCCAGGCAGGACTGTACTGAATAGCACTGATCTGTATTGGACTCCAGTGACTATGCAAGACTGTCCTGGTTGGCACTGGTCCATCCTGGCCCCAGCAGCTGGCTGGACTGTACAGAGCAGATGGAGGCAGTGGCTATGTTCCTGCCAGCCCTTGCAGTTTGGGCATCCGTCAGTCTTATTCCCTCCCCTGTTCCTCAGAGTTAGGTAAAAACTTTAAGCATGGACATGGGCTTTTCGTCCCTGGGAAGGGAAGGCATCACTGCAGTGCAGTTCCTCTTTGGCATGCAGTTACCTTGGATTTCCCATCTGTTGCATTTCAGGAACTAAGCTGTTGCAGATGCTGAAAATAATTCGTAGTTACTCCTTGTCACGGCACAGCACCCCCTCTGATATTTTCCAGTGGTCTTTGCTCCCAGAACAGCCTGCTGCCAGATTACAGCCCCAGCGAATGCTCAGAACTTTTGCCCCCCTCCTCTCCACTGCATCGCATGCCCCTTGCCTGCTCATGGCCACGGCTCCAGCAGGAGAAGCACCAGCACAGCTCCAGGAGCAGAGCATGGTGGGAGCTGCCCCACAGGCTTCTCCTCTGCCATGCCAGCTGTAAGGCCCTGGGCACACTGTCACGTTTTCCCTTGACCTCATGGTCTTCTCGTAGCTGGGTGATGCTCTGCCTGGGAGCAGCTCCATCAGGCTCCTGCTTTGCTCCCCTCAACACTCCCTTTGCTTCCACCCACTGCTGCTCATCTCACCAAGCCCAGCCGCCTCTGCTTCCTCTGCAGTGGTGCAAAGCCCTCCTGGGCTGGAAGGACATGTGGCAGCCAGGTAGGTGTGGGGGCAGCCACATGCTCAGCAAGCTGCCCCCATGGTGTGCACTGAGCCGTTGCCTCTGCAGAAACATCCATCTCACCCTGCTCTGCCGGACTTGCTGTGTCCCACAGTGCCAGAAAATAGAAAGTACTCATTTTTCAGAGATGAATGTAAGACTTGAAGATCAGACTTGAAAATACGTCAGAGTAAGTTAAACATGATACTAGCCCATACCTAGCGGTACAGTGCTTTTATGAGTGTTCTGCAGTATGCTCCCTAGACTCTTGGCATATTTCAGCCCCTGAGCCACATGAACTTGCTTCTGTGAACCCACCTACACCAGGGCTTCCATGAGGTCTAACAAAACCTTTCTCTCTCGTCCCCCTTTCCTATCAAAAATCCTGCCTCTGCCCTATACTGGTGCAGCACCTCTGGCCTGTGGGCTCCCTGTGCCTCACACCTCGTCAGCCCACGGCCAAGAGGCTGCAGGAAGTTCCACTCCACAGAGCGTCATACCGCATGAACCACAGCTGCCCTGGGACACGTGCCCATTGCAGGAGTGCAGGCATCACAGCAGCGCCCAGGTGCTCAGCCCTCAGCTGGTGGGGAGCTGGAAGCATCTTTCCCCAAGTGAGCTTTCAGGATTTGGTTTTGTGGTTTCCTCACCTGAGTGACAGATGTGCTGAGAAGCCCAAGGCTATTTGCAAGTTCATGGGAACGTTAGAGTCTGACCTTGGTAGGACTATGCTTTATCCAGCATCAGGCCTCCTTAAATCTAGGGTCATTCTTCCTTTCTGCCTTCCAGAAGCTGATTTTCTACCCAAAGGTGAGCTGTCCAGTAAGCTGTCTGAGATGCTGCCCTGTGCGGTGCTGAGCAGCAAAGCCTGTGTTGCTGTGCCACGTCAGTGCTGCATCTGCTGCCCTGTGCTGGAGGGTCTGCACTGCTGCAGTACTGCTGTGCACAGTGTCCAGCAGCTGCAGTCTTGTGCTGCAGGCTCAGCAGCGACTGGAGCATGGAGCTGGAGAAGGATGTGGAGGACAAGGAGCTGCTGACTCCTGAGTTGCAACCCCCAGAAATGGGCTGGTGGCCTGGGGCCTGTCCCACAAGGACTGCAGCAGGTGCTGGCTGCCAGTGCAAGGCTGGGGGCAGCGCTGCCACAGCAAACAGGATGCACCCTTCATGCACAGAGGGCACTAGAACGGGGCTGAAGAGAGCAGGAGGACTGGAGTCCCACAGCAGAGCCCGGCAGGCTCCCGCAGCCACATTTTTGTTGAAGTACTACAGCAAGGACTGTGGCATGTCCTTTAAAAGGTTTCCTTACTGCACAGCACTCTGAGGAAGGTAAGCTTGGAAGAGGAGACAACATTGCCCTTCCTGCTGGTCAAAAAGCAGACCAAGGACTGGAAAAAAAGAAAACATCTTGGAGGACAAACCAGAACATTGTTGCAGTCCATTCATTGACCTGGAAGAGGGTCAGAGAGCAGCAGCAAGGGTGGTAAACACCCTAGCACAAGCAAGCAGGATGCAAAGACTTGGCTGGAAAAGATGCTTGTTCTGTTCCTGCCCTGGATTCCTGGTCTGACCCACAGCCGAATGGGGCAGCACTTGCTTCTTCAGTCAGTCCCAGAGCAAGGCTTTAACAAAAACTGCTTTGTGCAAAGCAAATTACATAGGCCTCTTTATTTCAAAGAATTGTTATATTCCAGTGAGCGTTTAGCATCCTTCTAAGTTTCTTGTTCTTCTTTGCTTGCCAAGAATATACAGTTTCACAATCAAACAAGCTGAAAAAAAAAATCCCAAGTTTCTCGTGTCTGAAAATTTCCTCCTGCATAATTTTAATGCAGGTTCTCTTCAGCTGTGGAAAATTCATCTTTTTTTGCAGTGTCAATTACAGCTGTTGCTGGCTGCCCCATCCTCTGCTCACTCATGCAGATTGCAGCTAGAGTGCAGTCGCCAGCCCCACAGCAGCCCCTATCCAGGTAATCTTGCCTAAAACAATGCTTTATCTGCAGCACTTTTTGTGCTAAAAAATATGGATTAAAGTATTCCAGGCAATCCAGTGATAATTTAGAATCATAGAATATCCTGAGTTGGAAAGGACCCACAAGGACCATAGAGTCCAGCTTCTGGCTCTATAGAAGACTACCTAAAAATTAAACCATATTTATTCTGTGCAACTCCAGCATCCATCTCCCAGACTGAGTCCTCCTGTTACTACAAGATTTTGTTCTCCATATCACAGGCAGATGTTTGCAGAAAATATCCTCGCTCTCTTTCTTACAGACCACAGACCCAGCACACCTGTGCCAGATGTGTGGCTCCAAACTCTTGACACTAGAAAAGACATTGGTGTCTTTAATAGCAATTACGTAATTTTCCTCATGCACATACACTTATTTTAATCCACACTGTTGCTCCTAATCAGATTATCTGCAGAAACTTGGCAGGCCTATGTGTGAAGCCACGCACCTGGGACTAACACAAGACTCCTGATTGCAACCTTGCAGTTTGACAGCTGGCAGCGGCAGAGGAAAACCTTCCAGGCCTCTGCCATCTTTTGCAAGCTCCAGGCCTGCAGGGAGCAGAGCTCAGGCTGCTGAAATCCCTCCTCCAGAGGGCTGCCTGTTTTCCCCCTGATGCCAGCAGTCAGGCTGCCAGCCCTGTGGCTGTTTTCCCCCTGTGCTGCTGACGCTCCAGCAGCTGGAACCTTCCCAGAGGGCAGCAGTTTCTGCTGAGGCCAAGCAGGGCTGCCTGAGCTGTCCCTGCCTGCAGCCCTGCCAGGGCCCGACGGTGCCCAGGTCCCTGCTTTATGCTGGATGGCTTCGGGCTCCATTCTAATACGTGGCGATGATGATCTCTGCTGCACTGGACCCAATCCCCCACGTGCCACTGGTGCTGCCCCTGGCTCCCAGATGCACTGCTGTGCAGTCAGGGGGGCTGGCTTGCAGCACAGCTCTTCACTCTGCCCAGTGCCACCCATCTCGTGCCACTTCTGAGGACAACACTTTTAAGAGCCATGTTTTATGAGCTGTTGTGTTGGTGGAAATGTTTCTCTGTTGGGATAGAAGTGCACAGACCTCAGCTCCTATACAAAGGGCATCACTTACCAGTTCTATGGATCACTCATCATGTGGATAACCAGGAGCTGCTAGAGAGGGTTCCTAATTGCTTTCATACTTAAAAGAAAGGATTTGGAGCCATTGCAGAAGTCTCTGACAAACTGTAACATCCTCCATCAGGAAAGATGGGTTTTACCCATGAACAACTAAGAACAATGGTTGAGCCATGATCTTCTGACTAGGCTTTCATAGCATATGTTTAGGAAGAGCACAAAGATTCTTCTCTTGAACTCGGTTCCTTCATCACTGACATTTTGCAGCTGTCTGAGAAGGCAAAACTATCCAGAACAGTTGTGAGTAGGGGCCCTGGTGATTTATATTATTTGGGTGAAATAATTTACCCTACGGGCAAGCAGGCAGATTTGTTTGGCCACTCACTGCCAAATCACTTATGGTAACGAGCTGGGTGAGGGCAGCGTACAGCAGCTGATGACACAGCTTCATGCACTGCAGCTTACACAGCTGCTTGGGATTTTTTTTTTCTTACAGAAGATTTTGTTTAGTGCAACAGGAACTCACAGGCAGATAAGGACAGTCACGGCACAGCTGGTGACTAATTATTCAGGTGATTGTGAGCCTGTGACCTACCCAGCAATGCCAGATCTCACCCTGCTGCATAGACCTGCTGGTTTCTTGGCTAGGCTTTTCGCTGTTTCTTTTTTTGTCCTCCAGATAACAGCATGTTTCAAGTTCCTGGGCTTTTGGCTCAGCATATCCTACAGTAGCTGGCCACCCCTTTTTGCTCTGGATTTCACCAGGAGGCTGCTTCCCCCTCCCACCCTCCCCCAGCCTGCAAAGTCATCCAGTTCTCCAAAACTGGAGAACAGAGAGCAGTAGCTCACTTGATGAGATGCCAACCACCACCCAAACAGCTCAGTTTGCTTGTCTGAGGGCACAAAAATATATTGCATATGTGTGCAACCTTGTGATAGGCAAAGTTGAGTGAAAGCCCACCCGCTGAAGCACAAGGTTGGCTCCAGCCTTCCCTACCACAGCCTGACCTGCTCCTGTTGCAGGGGCTACCAATGCCCATGGTGCCAGGCTGTGGCACTGCCGTCGTCCCGTGTGTTGCTGGACGGCCAGAACCTTCCTTGGCCGGGTTATTAACAGTACCAACATCTTCACAGCTCATCTGCAGGCCACCACCAACTGCACTATTTCACCTGCACCCTCCCATCCTGCTCCCAGCTGTGCCACCGCCATCATCAGCACCAGGCACCACAGCCCACAGGACCCTGTGGTTGCTCTGCACCGCCCCTGCGGGATGCACGGCTGGCAGCCCACACCCTGCAGTGCCCGCATGCTGGCACCACCTCCTGCAAGATGCCTGGACTGGACGGTGCTCCTGCTGCGCACCCGTGGCCAGGCACTGAGCCAGCAGACATGGTCAGGGCAGCAGGGGCACGGCAGGGACTGCTGAGCTGCACAGAGCATGGCTACGTGCTGCTAACGCAGAGTCCCCAGCACCAACAACCCCGCTAGGCCCTGGGGGCCGTGCCTGTGCAGGCGCCCCCAATCCAGTCTCATGGCTGCTCTCCAAGCTCCACCATCGCACAGCAGCAGGAACTGTGCCTTCAGGGGCTGGGATGCTACAAACCAGCTGGTCTGACTCAGTCCCTTCTAGATGCAGAGTCTGTTCCTTATGGAAGCTTTATTCTGGATGGAGACGTAGCAGCAGCACAGAGCCTGGCTCAGCCATGCCCTGGCACTGCACCCCAGCTCCTGCTGAATCCCGAAGCCTCCTCACCCCTGTACAGGGCTGCCTCAACACAGGTAACAGTGAGTACCTACCTGGAGAAGGTGGGCGGCACGTGTATTTGGGGAAAGGCAAGGCTGGGAAAATGTGCACCTTATTAGCAATAATGCCTTTTGCAGCAGAATGAGCGAGCCGTCTGCTCTGCACTTTCTGCCTCCGCATCTGCCCAAGGATGGGGTGACTTCAGAGACCCAGATGTGCATTCAGCAACTCCTCAGCCCAGCAGCCATCCTCCTCTAGCATGGCCCAGGGCTTGTGGGATGAGCCGCTAGCAGCCCCAAGCTTCAACGCACTCTCCCATCTCCTCCGCTGCCAGCAGGCCTGGCTGCCTGCCATCCCTACCCAGACAGCGAGTGGCTTCCAGCAGAACGGGGACCGGTGCTGCTATGAGCAGGGCTACAGAGGGCAGGAGGCAGAAGCTATCTTCCACAAGAGACAACCCCAGCCCAAGCCCTGACCCTCGCACCAGCTCCTGCTGGAGGAGAGCGGACGCTCCCTGACTCTACGCACCAGGTGGAGGACCCAGCTACGTGCAGGACTGCCTGCAGCAGGGCCAGCCAGCCACCCCACAGCAAGGCTGCCTGCCTTGGCCACAGCTGTGCTGCACCTGCAGGGCCCAGGAAGTGGCTGGAAACACAGTGTAGTCACCACCAGCTGCTGCGCACCCAGAAGGGTGCTGCAGGAGGGCCGCCTGCACTGCATCCCACTCTGCCTCCCAGCACCCTGCTGCAGGCCCTGCCATGGGGCAGTCCTGGTGGCTCAGCAGAGCTGCACCAGCCCCAGCAGGGCGGCAGGCCTCACCACCCTCCCCTCAGTGGCTGATCTGCACCGCATGGGGCTCAGGATGCATTCGCCGCCAGACACTGCCCAGCCTGCTGCTGCCAACTGCACCCCATGCTCATTGCACTGCAGAACTTCTGTCCTGTCTGCTTCCCTCATCTGGGCCAGAGCAGCGCTGAAGGACGAACATCTACTCCTAGCACTGCTCCCTCTCAGACACAGTGCTGGGGCCACATCTTCCTGCAACACAGCTGGCCAGACAGCAGGCTGCACTACATGCAGTGCTACACACAGTATTGCCCTGCAAGATCTCCCCGATGCAGTGTGCTCAGCACCTTATGCATGTGGTCAGCTGGCCACTGTCCTTAATAAAGAAACCAGAGTCCACAGGCTAGGGGACTCCATGCAGAGGATGCTCCCCCAGACAAGAGCATGTGTGTGCAGGAAAAGAGTTGGTCTCAGAGGTCAGACCCTTAGGGGAGAGGCAGGAAAGTCCACACCATCCCTACTCCTGCCTGGAATCCAGAGATGCTGCAGCCACCAGTTGCTTCCCCGAAAGAGACAAGCTCTGGGAAGGAAAGGCTCATGGAACAGCAGGGGTGGAGAAGCAGGCCCCAGGTACAGAAATAAATCGATATATTAGTGTACAAAACATGCTGCTTCCTCTGTACAGTGCCCCAGCCGGGCGCAGGCTCCCCACAGGGAGTTCACACATATATAAATAAGGCCCAGACAGCTGCAAACAGTATTTACAGCCCGCGGGGAGCTAGCGCCTGCTCCGGGGCCAGCCCCACCAAGACCAGCTGCTACGCCCAGCCCGCGGGATCCTCCCTCCTAGCCTGCACCAGCCAGGTTCATTTCAGGTCCACATCGAAGTCCAGCACCAGCAGCTTGGTCTCCTCTGTCCCATTGCGGCTGCCCACTGCACACACGAGCTTGGTGTTGGAGGCACGGATGCGCCACACTACACCCCCGCTGCCCCCGCTCTCCAGTGCAACCAGGTTGCGCACAAATTCGCCCGTCTTGAGGTCCCAGAGCTTGACAGTACCATCATCCGAGCTGGTCACCACAAACTTGGAGCTGAACTGTAGGCAGGTCACCGCACTCTGGTGCTTGCTGGGCCCTGGAGGCAGAGGGTACCCGTTAGTCCTCCTGTGCTCCCACCTCCAGTCCCAGGCTCTTCAGATCACCCACTGCTTGGCTCTTCCACCCCTGGGCAGCATCTGTCGTGACCCTGCCACGTCTGGTGTCCAGGAACAACATGACGCTGCTCCAACTCCCCTAGCAAGGGAAGTTGTTCCACCCCCCTGCACTTACCCTGCAGTGTTTGCAGGCATTGGCCCGTCTTGATGTCCCAGATTTTCACCGTGGAGTCAGCATTGCCAGACACAAGGATGTTGTCACGTAATTCCATGCCACTAGTGAGCGACTGGTGCCCCATGAGCGTGTGTAGACAGTTTCCACTCTCTACGTCCCACACTCGGATTGATGTGTCCAGAGAGCCACTCACAATGTGCGTCCCATCAAACTGCCAGAGAGACACTGGTCAGCACGGCCTGCCTGGAAGGGGAGGCTTGTTCTCATAGAATCACAGAATATCCTGAATTGGAAGGGACCCACAAGGATCATCAACTCCAACTCATGGCAGTGCAGCACCAGAGGCTGGGGCAGGCCACGGGGCTCAGGTAGCACCCTATGGCCCAGCAGGGTGCACATGCCTTGGCAGTGCCCTCGCTCTAGGAAGACGACGTGGTTTGTGTGTTCCTACAGCGCACACACATGAGAGGGATCAGGGCAGAAAGGCAGAGCGCGTCGTATGCAGAGCACAGTCTGTGTGCCTCTGCAGCACATGCATGCAGAGGGGAGATGGCCTCTTATGTGCCAGAACAGACAGGCTCGTGTCCCTGCAGCAAGGGGAAGGGGCCAGGCTCTTACCTGCAAGGAGTAGACGCGGTTTGTGTGTCCCTGCAGCGTATGAGTGCAGCTCTCGCTCTCAGGGTCCCAGACTTTCACTGTGTAGTCATATGCGCCGCTCACCACCTTGTGCCCGTCGTACTGCACACAGCGCACGGCAGCCACGTGCCCCATCAGCACATGCAGACACTGCCCAGTCTCGATGTCCCAGAGGCGCAGAGTGGCATCCCGCGAGCCACTCACAACCCTGTGAGCAAGGGTGCACTTGGAGCCTGCATCAGCTCCAGACCTCACCCAGCTGAGCTAAGCCTGGGCATACCAGCTTTCTGAGGGGCAGCCCCAGCTCACCCTCCCCAGGGAGGCCTCTTCCCACCCAGCATCCTTTGGCGGCAGATCAGTGTAGGCCCAGAAGACCTCTGCGCTTTCACTTGCACCAGATCTGACCCCACAGACTGGCCCAGACCCTAATACTTCCTGACCTTCACCCACCCCACCCCACCGACCAGACCCCAAACACCTTTGACCCCATACCTGTTCCCATGCAAGTGCATGCAGCGCACTGTGGACGTGTGCCCATACAGCGTGTGCACACATTCGCCTGTGTCTGCGTTCCACACTTTGAGTGTCCGGTCCGTAGAGCCACTGATGACAATGCTGTCCCTCATCTGGGAAGACCAGACACCCCCTGTGTGGCCAACCAGCGTCTGCACACACTGCAAAGAACAAGGAGATGTGAGGCATTGCTTTGGGAAAGGCTGAACAACGCAGCAAGAAGGGACAGCAAAGAACAGGACTGCTCCTGGGCAGGAGACTGGTAAGGCACTTCAGGTCGGAAACCCACCTCCCTGCAAACTCAGGCCCCCACCAGAGTCCTCCCACAACAGCCACTTGCTGTTCTGAAACCAACCAAGTTTCTTGGCCTTTCCAGTCTTCAGGAGAGTGGTCCACACTTGCTGACCACTGGTGAAAACACGTGTGGCCAGCTCTTGCTCATTTGTTACTACACCAATGCTGACTCCTAGCTTAAGACAGCTCTTCCCACTGCTCCTGCAGTCACAGGATCTGCCAATTCCTCCCCCCAGCTGTACTTTGTCAGAGACCAGATAAACCCAACAAAATGGCCGTGATACCTCCCATACTTCCACCCTCTCTGCAGCAGTGCAGAGGAACGGCACAACTTTCATTGTGCCGGCGGAGCAGCCCTGTGACAGGATGTGGGACAACAGCTCACCTCTCCAGTGACAGCCGACCACACTTTGAGTGTGTTGTCATCTGAGCCACTGACGATCCGGTTGCCGCAGAACTGCAGACAGGTGATGACATGGTCATCGTGTCCCTTCAGCACCTGCACAGAGAAGACCATGAATGAGAAGGGAGGTGCGCAGTACAGATGGGTTCTTGTAACAACAGCCACCTCCCTGCTGCTTCTCTGCTGGGTAGCAGCTACAGAAAGAGCCAAAGGGGGCATTTGGGAGCTAATGCTGGGGGATGATGGGCTACAATGAAATTCCAACACATGGACTGACCCTTGTGGCTATTAAGGCTGCACTAGCAATCGAGCTCAGAGACAATGCTTTGTCCTAGATCAAAAAATGGTGTCCATGAGACAGAGCACATTTAGGACCACCAGCTCCACCTTCCCTGGGAGGCAGGTAGAACACAAACAGCTCTGCGTCCACTTCCACCTCCCTGAGCAGCAATGCAGCAGCAGGCAGAGGAGGCAGGCGATGGATGAGACCCCCTGCAGGGGCAGAGGATGTGCAGCTCAGGCAGGGCCCCCAGGCCAGGCAGACCTGGCCGAGCGCAGTGAGGAGAGGCTCGGTGTAACGGCCAGCCTGGAGCTGCCCAGTGCGGGGACGACACTGTGCGAGGGGGTGGTACAGGGCAGGCATCCCAGTGGCAGGGCCCTGGGGAGTTTTGCTCACAGCTGACGCAGTGACCAAGGGCATCAGGGGCTGAGGGTTGCTGCCACTACTGCAGTCCCCACAGCATGCCCAGCACCGCTGTTCACCGGGTGCTGCGGGGGTGTGGGGAAAGGGCTGGGGACACTGGGGGCTTGGAGAAAGTCTGGGGATGGAAAGCAGCAAGACAGAGACTATCACCTGCGGGATCGGCTGCAGGGGTGGCTGGGGCTCTGCTCTGTTTGCTGGATAGGGATGAGGGGCAGGAAGGGATCTCAGCAGAGAGAGACAAAACCAACATCAAAGTGCTCTGCAACACACTGCTATAGAATGTACTAGGGACAAGGCTTGGCTGAGCCTTAGGAGGGCTGTACCATTCCCTGCATGCCAAGGTTAGCTACAGCCCTGCAACACGCACTCAGAGAAGGGGTGAACAGGTGGAAAACTCCCTCTCTGGGGTTAAGGGCAACCCTTTTCCCACTGGTAGAGCTGCATTCCTGTACCATCCACTGTGGCAATCCCTGACACCAGCTGCACTGCCAGCACATGCAAAAGCTCCAAACAAGCTGTGCTGTGGATCTGCTCTCTGCAGGCAGGGACAGGAGTTGCAGGAAGCTGGCAGGACCTACAGCTTCAGGGAAGTTTAAATTCAAATACTTGCAGGTGAATTTCTCTGGCTTATGTCTCCTGAAGACAGGCGAGCCACCTGAATGTTTTCCCAAGACGCTTTTAAAATTTTTAATGATCTCATCCTGTTGGTCATGGATATTTTTCTGCTGCTTTTTTCTTGCGCCAGATTCCTACATGTCAAAGCTCTCGAGTCTGCTTCTCAGCATGCACTGCTGAAGGCACCTACCTTGGGGGCTTTAAGCTCCCCGCTGCGCCAATTCATGTCGATTTTGTGCTGCCGCATAAAGGCGAATTTCCAGGGGCTGTACATGAACCCAGGGCTCAGTAGGCGCCGCTTCCGTAGGTTCAAGGGCTCCTCAATGCCTGTGGGAAGAAAATGCAGCGTGATGCAGACTTCCTCGTGGCACACAGGTGGTCCGTGTCCCCACCCTGGCAGGAGCCAAGAAGATACACACACAGCAGTGAGAGCTGTGGGCTCCCCTACTGTGGGTACCATGGCTGCAGATTCCAGCCGCAGTGTGCCACATGCAGGACGGGTGTTTACCTTCCTCACGGCATTTCTCTCTCCAAAGCAGGTTATCTTCAGCCAAGACCCTCCAGTAGCGGCAGGTCTGGGCAGCACGGAGCAGGTCCCGAGGCTCCAGGAATGAGAGGACATAGAGTGCCAGCTGCGGGATCAGAAGCCAAGTTACAAGGGCACAGCAGGCTCCCAGGGTTGGTAACCAGCGCACGGCACCAGGGCGAGCCCGTCACTTGCTTCAACTCACCTCCTTGGGCAGCAGGGAAATGAAGTCTCTTTGGAACTGTGGTTCAATGACCTGCATCATGTACTTGATTTGTGAGGGCTCGCAGCGATCAATGAGCTCATCCAGAGCAAGCAGCTTCTCTGGGCCGCTCCACCGCTGAGGACAGGGACATCAGTCACATTGCCTGCACACATGGCAGGCCCTCACAGGCTCCTCTGTGGCTGCACAGGGCCCATGCCCACCCCAGCCGGGACACCAAAAGGCACAGGGGCACCTGAGCCGTAGGAGAGCAAGGCCTCTGGAGTCAGCCAGGGCTCCGGCACTTACACCCCAAGACAGGAGCCGCAGAGGTGGGGCTGGGAGCTCCACCAGTCACACACAATGTGACACAGGTGCTGTGTGATGGTGGACAAAGCAACACTGCCCCAGAGGACACACTGCCCAGCGGGAACAAGAGGTGGGCCAACATCACATCTGCGTTCCTTTAGCTAAGGGCAAAAACTCACTGAAACTCTACCGTGGGACCCAGAACCCCTGCCTACGGCAGGCTGCACAAAGACAGACTCTGCAGGGCTCAGCACCCTTTGTGCTGCCCTTCAGCCCCACAACTTCACGGTGCCACCCCTGGCGAACCCTTCGGCAAGGCTCTGTGCCTACCTGGAAGGTGCGGAGCCAGTCCTGCAGCTCAGGGGGAGGAGCAACAGAGGGGATGCGGCGGCGCCGTGCCTGGCCTGCCTTAGCATTGCGCAGGTCCCCAAAGGTGGTGGTGGGACTGGGCATGCAGGGACCCAGGGTCCTGGGCCGCAGACAGGGAGAGATGAAAGCAAAGGTGAGAAATGCCAGCACTACTTTGGGCCACGCTGTGTGAGCAGTTCTCAGAACGTCGGTCCCCAGATACTACAAACCCTGAGCCTCCCCTAGGCTAACTCCTTTCCCCAACCCTTCCACAGGGACCACGGCTACACACACGTTCCCCTTACCCTAACCCCCTCTACGGAATGACAGAATCACAGCGTGGCTGAGGCTGGAGACACCTCTGGTGCACCTACTCCCACCCTGCGCCAGCAGGGCCACCCAGAGCTGCTTGCCCAGCACCACGTCCAGGCACAGCTACTGGAGATCTCCAAAAAGGAGACTGCACCACCTCAGCAGGACTTCTAGACGACTGAGGGATGGGACTGCTGAACTGAGGTCCTCCCACTCCCCAGGCCAACATGCTGCTCACCACAGAGAGCACTCATCTTACCTGCTGTACTCAGAGCCCTTGCACAGCTTTTTACCAGGGGAGAGGGCCCTGCCGTCCAGGCCATTCTCCGACTTCCGTTTCATCTGTGAGGGGAAGGACAAGTTAAAGCAGGGTGGAGCACAGCCCTCTGGGCACGTTCTGGGTCACTGATTTTCTGCCAAGAGTGACAGAGTAGGAGACCCAGCCCAGCCAGTCTTCCAAGACCACGCTCTTGCTGGGAACCTGCAGAAGCTGAAGGCCAACTGAGCTCTAGAGCTGGCAGCAGAGTTAATTTCTGGGGGAAAAACAGAATTTGGTCCTCCCAAGGGCAAAATCAGACCCAACATGGAAAGGTTAACAGAGCAGGTGCACAGGGACAAAAGGAGTGGCTGAAAAAAACAGCAGGCCTGCTTTGCCCTTCTCTAGGCACAGTCCAGTGGGGAGCAGGCAGAGCTCCATGCACACTGCAGCCTGCTGACAGACAAGCCCTATAGCCAGGCCCAGAGCTCGGCACACCACGCTGCACCTGACAGCTACAGGGAGAGCCAGGCTGGGATGTGACAGACCAGGGCCGTGCCTGCAGCAGCGTTACCTTGGGCCGCACGTGGCGGAGGAGGGCACCGTCCTCCGTCCGCTGCAGGTAGTCTATCCAGCGCTCGCCAATGGTGTAGTAGAAGTAGACATTGCTGCCATCTTCTCCTTCCTCGCTGCAGCAGCTCCCCTCTTCCTCTTCTTCCTCCTCCTCCTCCTCCTGCTCCTGCTCCCCACAGGCCGTGGAGCTGACTGGCTCCTGCTCTTCTTGCCCGCAGGAACCATTGGCCTCTGGTCCTGACCCCGGACTCCCTTCCCCAGCGCGCTCCGGCTCCCAGGGGCCCGACACGTCTTCCTCCTCGGCTGCTGCCTGCAAGACAGGGAGACGCAGGATCACTGCCCCAGCCCTCAGGTGCCCGGGGGCACCAGACTGGGGGCGTGCTGTGGGGCTGAGGAGGCTGCCAGCCAGAGCAAGGGCCCAAGGCACACAGGGGCTTCCCTCCACAGTCCCAGGGAGGGAGCAATGAGCCGGGCACAGCCAAGGATGGGAAGAGGGAAGCAGACGACCAAGCCAAGGTACTCTTTGGGGACAGGCGGCCGTTGCCAAGCCAGGCCTGGGGACAGGATGCTTCCCAGCCCTAGAGGAGGGCACAGCTGCCACACGACCAAATTATGCAGCACCAGGCCACTCCACGGCTGGGCAGCACGCACAAATGTTGCAGGGTCAGGGGGTCACTGAACAATACTGAACCCACCAGTACTGGCTCCACTGTGCAGTGCCCTTCCCTGCTGCAGCGGGAGCAGCCCTTAACCTGATGCTTGGCAAAGCAGGGGTCAGAGCTGCTGCGTGCGTGGGCAGCACGGGCTGAGCATCAGCCTTCACGGCAAGGCGGGTGCCCCTCCAGCCCACCCAACCTGCAGCAAAGCCAGCGGAGGGTGCGAGTACTGCGTGCCCACCCAGCACCACCTGCACCCCTTCTCCCCAAAGAAAATAGCACTGTGATTAACTGCGAGCACACACACAAAAAGCAGAAGCACTCAGTAATTACTTGGAAGAAGCAGAACAATGCCCTTACATCACAGGAGAATGAGGAACTGTTTCCAGTACACCAAGAACACATCTCAATCAGCAGACCAGGGTAATCTGCACCAAAGTGTCCCAGTGAGTAGTACCAGCAGATCACTTGCCCACACCAATTATTTTTAATACATCTTGGAATACAGGAGGAATTGCAAGGACTGAGAGTGTGAAAACTGTGCCAAAACTGAGGAAAGCAGACGACTGAATCTTTACATGGTTTTATATCTGGTAATAGAGGGGCTGGTGCAGGATTCCACTGGGAAGATGACAGGGACACGCTTTGCACCAGCTGATGAGACTTTGAAAATGTCTTTTCAAATAAAGTTGATTTTATTCTTTGAAGTGTTACAGTTGGTTAACAAAAGCAGTTACATAAATCACATAAACGAGACGTACTCGTACACTGAGTGGGGCACAGCCTTCTGATCCCAACACTGGCACACCACAGCCTCGGACGTGCTGTTTGGTGAGATGGGTTAGGTCAAGGCAGCGCCAACGAACAGATCTCTGAAGGTGTGTGTTACTGGGAAAATTCACTTTCTGCTGATGGGCGGAGTGCAGGCCCACAAGGGGGAAAAAACACTGGTCAGTATTTGTTTTGCTCATAGTAAGGAAGTAGATTTTTTTTTCTGATTACATTTTGAGATCAACATTTGGGTAGGAGGCAAGGACGGGACAGCCACACAGTGATCTGCATCACTTGGTAAACTGGGCTCACTCAAATAAAATGCATTTCAGTACACTCAGAGACAATGTTCTCCATCTAAAGAGAAGGAGAGCAGGACCAGCAAGACACCAGGGACTGCGCATCCTGTAAAGCGGTGACTGAAAAGGACTGAGGGGTCACACTCCACACAACCTTCAGGCTCAAAAATCCAAACAGGGAAGAAATGCAAGCAGGAGTGCAACACTACCACAATGCCCAACCCATATTTTAAAACAGAATGCTTAAAACTAAGACATAGGCTGATCCTCTCCCCGACATGATTCAGAGGCCGGAGAAAACATCTCGTAGGAAAAGAAAAGAAATGGAGAGATGATTTGGTCACAATACAAAAATACACCTGTGGAAGGAAAAACTTTGGTGCTTTAAAGGGCTCCTGCCAGGCACTAAAACATTTAGGGCAGCTGGGGCTGGGTTTGCTTACATTTAGGAACAAGGCCTTGGCGTCTGTGTTCTCAGGAGACAGCCCGGGCAGGCTGCCCAGCCCTGAGGCTGGCTGCTTGCTGCCCCACGGCGCCCCCGACCCCTCTGCAGGCCGGCTGGGGGCAGAGGCAGCGGCCCAGGCCGGGTGCCCGGATCTGCCTCTCCGGGAGGCAGCACCGGGCCCAGGCTTCTCGATCAGCTCCTCTGGCATCCAGGCCTGGGGCTCAGGCCCGGGTCACAGCTAACAAGGGACACTGGGACCATGCTGCTGGGGTAGCACTGGGCACCCCGAGCTGTCACTGACGGCCTCCAGGCAGTCCAACACTTTTCAGCAACCCCCTTCCCCCCCCAACCCCGGCTCGGCAGAACACTCAAGGGCTTGGCCAGGCAGAGCTTTCCTGAGCCCCGTGGAGTTTCCTCAGCCCCACAGGGACCAGCAGCAGGAAGAGGCACTTCCTGAAGAAGTCCCCAGCACCAGGCAGGCGGCGCGTGGCCACTGCTCCCGCGGATGAGGACGGGAGGGCAGGGACCTTGGTGAGAATGGGCTCTGGCCTCCTCAGCTGCCAGCCCCGGGGAAGAACTTCCATCCACACCCAGTTCTGGCCTCTGATGATGAGCAATTATTGGAACTCAACAACTGGCTGCAGAGGCCTGCCCATGGATAGCTGCTCTGCAGCTGGGGGGGGTGCTGACAAGCCACAAGTGTCCTCTGGGGTCAGAGCACTGCTCCTCTGGGGACTGTGGGACAGATGCACCGAGCAGAGCAGCTCCCAGCAAAGCTTGCACCCAGGGGCCACCACACCCGCCCTACAGCAGGGCACACACAAAGCCTCTGCTCTGGGGAAGGTCTGGACAGCAAAATGCCACCTCACAGGGCAATTATGGACTGAGCGCTCAGTTGTTTGGGAAGGCGCAGCCTCCTCTGGACTGCCTTGTCGCAGAGACCAAAGCAGGTGTGTCTCCTGCCCAGCAAACCTCCCCATTCCTGCACCAGCTGTCCCCTCTCCCAACACAAGACACTTCTCCCCAGCTCCTGGAGGCAGGATTACATCCCTGTCACACAGAAAGGAGCCCTAACTTTCTTTTCCTACCTGAGGCACAGGAGCCTTACTGTCCCCCTGCAGACCAGGGCTCACCCTAGCAGCCTCCTCGCTGCTTGGCCTCCTTCTGCAAGTCATCCGCTGACTGTTCAGCTCCAAGATGCGGGTGGTGATACCTTTGACGTGGAGAAGGTCATCGAGTGAGTTGAAGCCCTTCAGTTCCTGTGAGAGGGAGAAGTAAGACTCAACGTGGAGCTCAGGATCAGCCTCCAGGGAGGACCAGGCTTACTGACACGCTCGTCAATGAGGCTGTTTCCCGGCAGTGACCAACCAGCTTCCATTTCATTTACACCCACAGCTCCAGTTAGTACTTTGAGGTGTTGGGGGAAGGAGGCTCGGGGTCCCACAACAAAGTGGCACCTTTGTATTTCAAGTCCTTACTACCGTACCCATCAGGAGTAAGGAATGCCTTCTGCCTAAAGCTGCTTCTCCCATGCAGTCCCTCCCGTTTCCACAAACTGCCCCTGCTCTGAGCAGCAGCGACAACGCCCAACCACACACGCCTGCAAGGAACAGCAGTAACACTAGAGCTGTTACTAGCAGGTGGAGAAGTCACCCAAAAGCAAACGACAAAAGCTCAGAAAGGGGAACTGCACCCTCCAGCTCGCTAGTCCCAAGGCCGGGTGCATTTGCTGGCCCACACAGTCAACCTCCAAGGACTGGAAACAGCCCCGACCTTCTGCCAGGTGTGTGCACACATGCACGTGCAGGGCACCGTTCGCTCTGTGAAACACCAGGTCAGGCACTGCCCGGCCCCGCAGGCACGAGGACCATGACTTACAAGGTATCACATCTACACCCTGCACAGCCTCCATGTAGCTTCTGCCACAAACCAAAGTCAAAGAGCCTAAAATCATCAGGAACAGTGGGAGCGTGATGTTACTGGCTAACAGAGACCTCTGGGCCAAGACAAGGCTCCTACCATCCTCTCAAAGCTGTCAGGCATCATTACAGCGCTCCTCCTGCTTATCCACAATAAACAGTTTCACCCCAAACCACTGCTCTGACGATAAGCCTTATTTCTATGAATTTTCCCTCACCTGTTCCCATACTAACAGCCCTGTGGCTGCCGAGCCCCGTGGCTCTTCTGCCTCCCTGGTGTTTACATTCCTGCTGTATTTATAGCTGGTGACCCTGCCACTCTCAGCCTCCTCTTTTCCAGGCCAAAAAAAAGTCAAGCCCTTCCAGTCGTCTCCTGTGAAACTGGCCTTCCATTTCCCCGCTTCCTCCTGCCTCGCTTCTCTGCCTCTTTCAGCAGGGATGCCATGTTTCAGCTACGATCCCGCCAGCTCTCCGTGGCATTAATTTTCCCGTCTCTGCTAAAAGCACGGTGACAGGCACAGCCTGTGACCACACGTACCTGTTTCACGGCTGTGTCACGCGGGCGGCTCAGCCACCCCGTGAGTGACTACGGCACGCAGGCTTTTCGCCGGCTCCGTCATTTCCCAGCGGCGGTCAGACAGCGCACGCAGGGGGCGCGGCAGGACCTCCGGCCCGCGGGGACCGCACCGGGCAGCTCCCGCCCCCGTTTCTGTTCCCGGCAGGCAGCAGCACCGCCGCCGGCCCACGGGACCCACCCCGGGCGCGGGGCGCCGCCGGCACACGGAGCTCGCGGCCGCGGCCCCGACCCCCTACGCGGCGGCTCCGCAGGGCCCGCACCGGCCGCCCCCGCGAGCGGCAGCCCCGACCGGGACGGGCTCCGAGGGCCTCGCCCCGCCGCAGGCCGCGGGGCCGCGCCAGGAGAGGCTGCGGAAACGGGCGGCGGGGCCCGGCCCGGCCCGGCCGTCCCCCGCCGGCAGCACCGACAGCGCCCCCGGGGCCAGGCCGCGCCGGGGCCGGCCGACGGGAACGGGGCCGCGCGGCGGGGCGCTCCCCTCCCGGCCCCCGCCGGCACAGCCGGGCCCGCCGCCCCGGGCCCCCCCGACACCCCCCCCTCCCCGGTCACCGGCCGCTCACCTCTCTCTTGCGCACGATGCCGCGGGCGCGGCGACGGCCGATGCCGCTGAGCGCCCCCTCGAGCTCGGCCACGCCGGCGCGGTTGATGTCCAGCTTCCCCCCGCCGGGGCCCGGGCCCGGCCCGCCCGGCCCCGACATCCCCGGCAGGAAACGCCGCCGCCGCCGCGTAGGCCCGCGCGCACTGCGCACGCGCCGCCCCGCCCCGCCCCGCGCGCGCCCCGCCCCGCCCCGCGCGCATCCCCCCCGAGGCGCCGGGAGCCTGTACGGAAACAGCGTCTTTATTAGAACTGCGCGTGCGCGGGGCGGGGCCCGCCGCCCCACTTGCCGAAGGCACAGGGCACGGCCCCTCCCCCCGCGCTCCCGGCGGAGGGCCCGAGGCTCCGCCCACAGGTCGGGGGCGCGCAGGCCCCGCCCCGCTCCCTGACGTCGGCCGGCCCCGAAGCCCCGCCCCCGCGGCGGCCCCGCCCCTCAGCGCCGCTTGTAGCGGCAGGGCCGCAGGCGGAGCCCCGCGCAGGCCCGGGGGCGCGGCGGGGCCGTCTTGGAGAACTCGAGGAGGAAGAAGAAGGGGCTGGAGAGGTCCTGCGGGGCACGGCGGGGCACGGCGTCACGGGCGGTCCCCCAGCCCCAGGCCCCTTCCCCGTCGCCGCCCCGGCTCAGCCCCCCCAGGCCGGGCCGAGGCACCTCGCCCCGCCGAGCCACCGCTGCCGGGACCCGCGGGCTCTCCCCCGAGCTCCCCGGTTCCCCCGGGGGAGCCTCACGCCCTGCGGCGCCCGGTGCGCTTGAGGACGCACCTTGGAGACGCTTTTGAATCCCAGCTGCGCCATGGCGCTCATGAAGGCTCGGATGTCCTCAAAGCGGCTGGCGACCTCAGCCACCAGCAGGGTACCGCTGTGGGAACGTCCAGCCATGAGGGGCGGCACTGCAAGCAACCCTGCGGCCTCCCCCCTCGCTGCCCACTAAGAACCCGTCCGTGTCCCTGGGGTTCACCCCTGCACCCTGTGTGCTTTGTTATCCCCGCGCCCAGCCCCAGCTGCACGCACGTCTCTGCCTACCCCTGTTTCAGCACACGATTTGCCTCTTCCAGGATCTCCTGCAGGTTGGTGCCCATCAGTGCTAGGCAGAAAACCGCAATGTCCACTGACTCGGCTTCCAAAGGCACCTATGAAACACCAACACAGAGACCAGCCCCAAAGGGGGGATGGCAACAGGGACAGGCAGCTCGTCCCTCTCTCTGGCACTCCCGTGGCTCTCGAATTCACCCAAGCACCTTCTCTGTGGGAGGAACAAACAGCGGTACCCCCGTATGAGAACAAACATATGTTCCTTTTCACACACGAGGTTCCCATCCATCCCACAGGTGCTCCCAACCACCTTCTCCTGTCCCCCACAACTTGACACCTCGGTCTGTACACCCTGAAACCTTCAGCAGGTTTTTCAGTTCGTGGCAGCTTCAACGCCACGAGCCACCATGAACATCCACATGGGTGCACGCTGCTCTCCCACCAAGCCTGGAGAGCCACAGAGCTCTGCCACCCCTCACACACAGCCTCCTCTCCTGCACCTCCCTGGCTCTGAGCACGTGTGCAGCTCGCTTACTCTGCACGATGTGGACCCTCATTGCTCAGTGTGCCACAGGCACAGCCCCAGCCCCCCTACCTTGGCCATGTCGCACACAGTGACAAGCGGGCTGAGAGGTACCAGGTCAAAAGAATGAACCTTGTTTCTGACACTGCTCGCAATCTTGCAGTCGCCGCATCCAAAATCTGCCACGACCAGAGAAGCTGGCCTAAGGAGGAGCAGAGAGCACAGACTGATAACGCCGCTCTGCCCACCACCTCAGCTCAGACCAGAGACTTCCCTGTGCCTGGCCCTCCCCACAGAGCCCCTGCTTCTGCCCACACTCACCTCTTGCGCAAGTAACGGATAATGCGATCCACGGGATTCTCCGGCCAGCGCCCCACTTGTTGAGCAAAGCCGCGGTGGTAGATTTGGAAAGCTTCGGGATCGTTCTGGAAGAGCTTTACAGCTTCCTGGCTGCTGGAAGTGTAGAGCTGCTGGTTGATGTACCGGAACCGGGCAGAGAGGAGCCGCTCTTCCATCCGTGCACGCAGGGCTGCCGACCTCCCCACAGGGGCTGCTTCCAGGGCAGGCGGCTCCGAAGCACCTGCTCCCGTGCCTGCTTCCACGTCTGCTTCCTTCTCCTCGCCAGGTCCTGCTTTGAGCTTATTCTTCTGGCGCCTTTTGTTCTTTTGCTTGTTTCTCCACTGCTGCCGAGTCAGCCTCCGGGCCGGTCCCGCAGCCGAAGCCCCTGTCCCCGGCCCCTCCGGCTGCGAGCTCCGCGCGGGCCGGTCCACGGGCGGCTCGGCCGGGACACCGGGAGGCACCGGGGGGGCGGGCACCGCGGCACGGCGGCTCTCGGCGCCGCTCCGGTCCCGCTCCGCGGCCGCGCGGCCTCCAGCACCGCATCTCCGCGGGGCGCGCTGGGTCCCGTTACCAGCGGCCGCCCGAGTCCCGCCCGTCCCGGTTGCCCCGGAGGGCGGCCCCGGGGGCGGCCCGGGACCGCCCCCGCCCGGGGCCTCCCGCCCAGCCCCGGGCTCCGCGCTGCCCGCCGGGCGCCCCTCCGCCTCAGCCCGGCACCCGGCGGCCTGCCGCCGCCTCCGGGGCCGCTTCCGCGCAGGCTGGCCGTCCGCCGGCGGGCACGGCCGGGTCCCGGCCGACGCCTCGAGGCGCTGCAAGGTGGCCAGGAGCCGCTGGCGCCGCTTCCGCTCCGCTGCGACGGGGGCCTGCGGAGCGCGGGGCGGCTCGGCCCGGCCCCCCCCAGCACCCCTTACCGGCCGCCGCGGGTCCTCGGCGCCGCCGCGGGGCCCCGGCGAGACCCGGGCCGGCGCGAGGCCGTCCGCCCCCTCGCTCCAGTCCTCCTCCGCGAACATGGCCGGGCCCCGCGGGTCCCGCCGGCGGCCCCGCGGCCCGGCACCGAAACCACGTGCGCCCGCGGGCCCCCCGCGCCTGCGGCCAGAGCGGCGCCGGCAGCGCTGCCGGGAGGGCGCCCCCTGCGGCCGGGAGGACGGGCGGCCAGGCAGCCCCGCCCCGCCCCGCCCCGCCCCGCCCCGCCCCGGCACAGTTAGCCACGCCCACAGGCACGCGCGCCCCGCCCCTTCCCACTTACCACGCCCCCGCCCCGGTTAGCCACGCCCGTGCCCATTTAGCCCCGCCCTGCCCGGTTGCCCCCGCCCCTGCCCGGTTCGCCCCGCCCACAGACCTCGGCCCGGTTGGCCCCGCCCGCGCCCGGTGCCCCCCCCCGGCACCGCCCGGTGCTGCCGCCCGCAGCGCCCCGCCCGGCGCTCCCGGTGCTCGCTCCCGTACCGGAGCTGTGCGCCCGGCGCGGCCCCGCGCGCGGGGTCTCGGTGCGGGCCGGCGGCTGCCCGGCAGGGGGCGCTGGCGGCGGCCCGGGGCGGAGCCCACGCGCCGTCCCGCGCCCGCCGACCGCCGCCCTGCGCCGCCGCCGGAGCCGGTAAGGGCGGCCGGGCCGGGCGGGGGCCGGGCCGCGCCGGGAGGGGGCCGGGCGGGGCCGCGGGTGGGCCCGGGCGGGGCTGGGCCGGGGCCGAGCGGGGCCGAGCGGGGCCGGGGCCGGGGCCGTCCGGCCCGGCCCGGGGCAGGAGGTGCCGGGGGGGGGGCGCTGCCTCCGGTCCGCCGCGGGGTTGGTTCTGCAGGTCGGGGGCTGCGGGTACGAGCGGGGCCCCGGCAGCCGGCGCCGGGCACGGGTCTGGGCCCCGACCCGACGAGCGGCGGGGGCGGCGGCACGGGGCTGGGAACCGCGGGCGGAGCGCCGGGAGCGAGGGGCCCGGCGGGGTGCGGGGAGCCTCGGGCCGGGCGGGGCCGGGCCGGGGCCGGGGGCAGCGCGGCAGCCCCGGGACGAGCAGGGCCCCGGGCCTGGGAGGAGGGGGGGGCGGCGGCGGCCGCGGCGGCGGGGTGCGGGACGGGGACGGGGACGGGGCGTCCCCGGGGGCCCCTCCAGGGGCGGGCGAGGACCCAGCCGGGGCAGCGCCGCCAGCTGCAGGCGGCCCGTGGGAGCCGTGCGCAGCGGGGCTCCCCCAGCCGGTGCGCCGGGCTGCCCGCACCGCGGCCCCTCGCGGGGTCTGTCCGTGAGGCCGGTCCCCCCGCCCCTGGGGCTACCCGCAGCGGGGCGCTGCGCTGCCCTTGTGCCTGCCGCTGCCACGGGCCGCGCCGGGGGCAGCCCCAGGTCCCCGCTTGGAGCCCCAGGGCCCGGGCAGGAGCAGTAGCGCAGCTCTGGGCCCGTGAGGCTGCTGGTGTCAAGGGGCAAACAGCGCAGGCAGGACGTGTGCTCCCCGCCCGGCTCGGGGCAGCAGCGTCCGGTTGTTAGAGGGATGTGAGGGAGCGTGGGGACCTTCAGGGTCCCGTTTCTCGAGCGTGATGCTGTGCCAAGCCCAGACAGGCCTGGCTGGGAGCAGAGGGACCCACGTGGGGCGGTGCTGGACCTCCTCCAGCTCTGCTCCCCAGCCCGCTCCCCCCGCAGGAGATGCGGGCGCCGGGGCTGGCTGGGCTCGCAGATAAGCCTGTGGATGCCGAACCCGCTTCCTGCGAGCGGCACCAGGCACCCGTGACGCTGGAGTCAGCCGTGAGCTTCCCCTTTGGCTGCACATCCTGCTCCATCGCCCGTCTTTGTCAGCCCCGTAGCTTTCCTCGGGACAGCCCAGGAGGGGTGCGAGCTCTTGTCCTCAGCCCCAGGGGGCAGAGGGGCTGTGGGAAGCAACATCTGGGTGCTGGGCTGGGCAGATGCAGGGAGCCCTGCTGTGCAGCAGGGCCCCGTGCCCTTACAAACCCCTCTCTGCAGCAAGAGCCGCGATGGACGACATCTTCACGCAGTGCCGAGAGGGCAACGCGGTGGCCGTGCGCCTCTGGCTGGACAACACCGAGAACGACCTCAACCAGGGGTGAGCAGGGGGGACCTGTGCCGGGGCTGCCCAGGCCCAAGGGCGCTGGAGCAGCTCCGGACTCGTTTCCGCTCCGTGTCCAAGGGAGGGGGTGGGATTCGGCTCCTCCCCGCCGGGAGGAAGTTACCGCATCGCAGAGGCATGAGGGCTGCACATCCTCCGGCCGCTTTCTCGGCCACTGCTGCTCCCAGCCACAGGCAGGGACGCATCCTGGCCAGGCTGGGGATCTGGGGAGACCACCGCTGCCCCAGGGTGGCTGCTGCGTCTGGGTGACCGCGTCCCCCATCCCCGGCCAGAACCTTGTGCCAACCCTGCCCGTGGTGCCCTGGGGCTGTCCCCCCCAGCACCCGCTGCCCCAGCAGCTCCTGCAGGGCTGTGTGGCCCCGAGCACTGCCCCCCCTCTGGGTTAAGGCCCGGCACAGCCGTCTGCCCTGTGCACCAGAGGCCCCACTTCCAGGCCACGGCAGCGCCTCTGCTGAACTCCTCCTGGGAAGAGGGGCCTTTCTGTGCCCTTGGGCTGTATCTTGCAGCCCCTCCCAGCGGATCCCAGTCACACGTGGCAGACTGGGGTGTACCTGGGGAGCTGGGGGTCACTTGCTGGGGCATTTGGGCTCCAGCTGGCTGTGCTGGTGTACCCCTGTCCTGTGGGGCCAGGGACTGGGGGGGTGGGGGGTGTTTCTGTTCGACTCTGGCTGCTCTGCCCTGCCGGAGGTGGTGACGGTGGGGATGCAGCGATGCAGCGTCCCCGCCTGCCAGGCCCTAGTCTCCTTTTAAGGCCTGGCTGGCGCCTCCTCCCTTACTTGGCCAGGCATGGCTGCGAGCAGATGGGGGGGGGGGGGGGGCGGAGGCTGGGGGGACCCAGCCCTTGCCAGCCTCTCGATGATGTAGCCCTGAGGAAGATGGGACTTGGCTGGGGCCCTCCTGGGGACGGGGCAGAGCAGGAGCGCTGCTGGGGTTGTCCCGCTTGCGGCAGGCACACAGGACTATGCCGTACCTGCCTGGTCAGGAGCTCGCAACCACGCGCTGTGGCCACCTGGCAGAACCCTCACTGCCCCTCTCTTCAGGGATGACCATGGCTTCAGCCCCCTGCACTGGGCCTGCCGCGAGGGCCGCTCCAATGTGGTCGACATGCTCATCATGCGGGGAGCGCGCATCAACGTCATGAACCGTGGCGATGACACCCCACTGCACCTGGCTGCCAGCCACGGCCACCGCGACATTGTGCAGAAGGTACCGGCCTCCCCAGGCCCTGCCCTGCCCCGCCATCCCCGCACCCGCTGGCACCTTGAGCAGCCTTCCCCACGAAGCCCCTGTCCAGCCTCAGCCCCCTCCTGACAGCTGTGCTGTGCTGTGGTGGCACTGCTGCCCTGCCCCAGTACAAGGTGTGGGGTGGAAGGGACCTGCTCCAGGTTTACCAGCACTGTCTTCCTGCCCCCAGCTGATCCAGTTCAAAGCAGACATTAATGCCGTGAATGAGCATGGCAACACCCCTCTGCACTACGCCTGCTTCTGGGGACACGACCAGGTGGCAGAGGTGAGCAGCAGCACCTGGACACAGGCAGGAAGGGGTCCAGGGCAAGGAGGGGGCATGGGGAGGGAGAGGAGGGGTGAGGCAGGAGTCTGGGTGCGTAGACAGAGGCTGAGAAGAGGACAGCGACAGCAGGTACTCATTATTTCCTCCCTCAGGACCTAGTGGGCAACGGGGCCTTGGTCAGCATTGCTAACAAATACGGTGAGACACCCACTGACAAAGCCAAGACGCCGCTGCGGGAAGTCTTGAAAGGTAGGGGGCTCCCATCCAGTCCCTAGGACCTGCCTCTGGCTCCTGCTGCAGCTCCCGTGCTCAGCACCAGCAGGCTCCTGCTCATGCTGCCCAACGCCTCCTCCCTCTCCAGAGCGCGCCGAGAAGCTGGGCCAGAGCCTGACCAAGATCCCCTACAAGGACACCTTCTGGAAGGGCACCACCCGCACACGGCCCCGTAAGGACAGAGCCTTCCCCAGCAGGGCGTGCTGCTCAGTGGGGGCACGGCTCTCTGCGGTAGGGCAGATGGGGTGGGGGGCAGCAGTTTCAACTGCACGTGGCTCAGTGGGGAGGGGAAAATCCCCTCACTGCAGGAGCAGGGCCTGGACCCTGCTGGTACTGCTGCCCTCTGTGGCCCGAGGGAGCGGCAGGAGGAAGGTCCCACAGCCACGGGCTGAGCTTCTCCTTTTCTTACAGGAAACGGGACCCTCAACAAACTTGCTGGAATAGACTTCAAACAACTGAGCTTGAGCCAAAAACTCAATGAGAACCAGTCAGGAGAGGTATGTAGGCTGTTGCCTCCCTAGGACAGGCAGCTGCGCCCCAACCCCTGGCTGGCTGCGTAGAGCAGAACCAAGGCACAACTGCTCAGGGGGCTTCCAAGCCTGAGCACAGGGACAGCCCACACAGAGGGCACCTGCACAGGTTTCCTCACGTACTTTGTCACACTCACTGTGCACCACTGCGGGCGTGCTGGTTCTAGGAGATCTGTGGGCCCCACAGCCCTGCATGAGGAACCAGCAGGTGCTCAGGGACCGCGTACCCCTCACAGTGACAGTGTCCACCTGTCTCCCTGCAGCTGTGGAAAGGACGCTGGCAAGGCAACGACATTGTCATCAAAATGTTGAAAATCCGGGACTGGACAACTCGGAAGAGTCGAGATTTCAATGAGGAGTACCCGAAGCTGCGGTGAGTGCCAGCATCGTTTCCCAAGCAACCAAAGCTTTTGAGGGTGGGCATCATCCCCAGTGGGGTGGGAGATAGGCAGGAGCCCACCAGGCCCACGGGGCTCCAGAGAGCAGAGGCTGGTGGGTGCGAGGAGGCCCCAGGAAGACAGAGCAGGGCAAGGCAGGAGGTGGGGGTGTGGGTAGCACCCCAGGTTTCAGGGCTGTCACTTCTCTTGCAGGATCTTCTCTCACCCCAACGTGCTGCCGGTGCTGGGCGCCTGCCAGTCCCCCCCCAGCACCCCACCCCATTGTCATCAGCCACTGGATGCCCTATGGATCCCTCTACAATGTGTTACATGAGGGGACAAGTGAGTGCTGATGGGGGTGACAGAGCTGGGGCAGGGGCTAGTCCCACTGTCCTTGGGGAGCTGCTTCTCCGTACGTTTGGGGCAGCAGCAGGGGCCCTTCCTGGGCATGGGAGGAGTTCAGTCTGCAGCCCGCATGCCTTCCACACACTCAGTCCAAGCACTGCCATTGCCACTCCCTCCCCACACGTGCAGCACTCCTTCCTCAGTGACCCTGATGCCACCTCCCTCCCTGCAGACTTTGTGGTGGACCAGATGCAGGCGGTGAAATTTGCCTTTGACATTGCACGAGGCATGGCCTTCCTGCACACGCTGGAGCCTCTTATCCCACGCCACCACCTCAACAGCCGCAGCATCATGGTGAGTGCCAGTGCTGAACGCCCCTGCAGACGGGGATGCATGGGCTGCTATAACCCTCCCTCTCTCCTCAGATCGACGAGGACATGACTGCGAGAATCAGCATGGCTGATGTGAAGTTCTCCTTCCAATGCCCAGGGAGGATGTACGCACCAGCCTGGGTGGCACCAGAAGGTGAGTGCCAGGTAGTCACGCCTCTCCTGATGCTTGCCCCCTTCCCCACCCCCTGCTTTGATGAGCCCCCTGTGCTGGATTCCCTGCAGCCTTGCAGAAGAAGCCCGAGGAAATTAACAGGCGCTCAGCTGACATGTGGAGCTTCGCGGTGCTGCTGTGGGAGCTGGTGACCCGCGAGGTGCCATTTGCAGACTTGTCCAACATGGAGATAGGCATGAAGGTGAGGAAAGGGCTGGTTAAATTGCACCAGTCCAAATCACATCAGCCAGGGCACAACTGGGCCTACAACCACCAGCAGGGATGGGGAGGCAGGGCCCAACAGAGGCAAGCCTGGCAGGGCCCTGTCCAGAGGTACCTGCACGACTGTCAAAGGCGGGACCGGGTCTGAATTTCTGATCCTGCTCTGCCCTGCTTTGCTTCCAGGTGGCACTGGAGGGGCTACGTCCAACCATCCCACCCGGCATCTCCCCACACATCTGTAAGCTGATGAAGATCTGCATGAATGAGGACCCAGCCAAGCGTCCAAAGTTTGACATGATAGTGCCCATCCTGGAGAAGATGCAGGACAAGTAGAGGGAGGTGCCTCCCAGCCACCCGATGCTGCCATGCTCCCTTCCCCGCCACCCCCAAGTGCCTTCTTTAACCCCAGAGCCAAGGCGGAGCAGGGACTGCCCCCTCCCCCTGAGCCAGCCACGGACACGGTACAGACAACGCTGCCTTCCCTGGAGCCACTCTGCAGGCTTTGGGCTCTGTAGCACCGATCTATGGCAGCACCTCCACCCTCCCTGGCAGCTGTGGGCAGACTGAGCAGGAGGCCTGGCCCAGGGCACTGAGTGCGGCTGGGCTCTGCCGCCCACGAGGCTGGGCTGTGCTGCACAGCCACCCTGCCCTCCCCGGCCCAGAGCAGCTCGCCCCCCCCAAGACAACGCCCAGCCCTGGTGCTCGTCCCTGCTAAGGACAGTGGGGTGAAGCTTGCCTGTTTGCGCCCAGCACCACCCCAGCTTCGCGCTTCACTTTTTATCGTTTCCATCCAGGCCACATGAAAAAGCCGCCAGCATCTGAAATAAACATTTGTTACGAAAACTGGCTGCTGGCAGAGGGGTGCATACTTGTGCAAGCTGTTGTGAAAGGGGGGGGGGGACTTGAGGCAAGGGTTGCCTAGCAGTCTACAGAGCCCTAGGCCCTGCAGCTGCTCCCACGTCAAACCTCCTCTGGTGCTGGGGCAAGGCGAGCACGTGGGCCTGGCTACAGCTGCAGTAGCATCTATGCAGGTCCCTGAGCATTCCTCTTAAGAAAGAAGAGCAGAGCTAGGGGGAAAGAAATGAAGAGGGTTGGGTACATCTATTCCCACCATGCCTAATTCCCTGCAGTGCCTTGGGGCAGGCTGAGACCTCCAGGAAAGGTGCAGCTGGAGTCTCTCTGCTGTGTCCCACAGCCAGCAGCTCTCTGCATCGGCTTCCAAAGGCACAGGACCAACTTCTGTTGGTGCAGTGAGAGAAGAAGCCCTTGCAGGCCAGCCAATGCTGTTTCACTTACTGCAGACAGGGCATTAGCACATGAGCAGGAAACAAGGTGTCTTTCCAAAAAAAAAAAAAAAAAAGACTACCGAGCTGTTTAATGGCACAGAAGCAACCCTAAAAAAGTTCCCAGAGACAATCCCTCAGTCTTTATGTGAAGTAATGTGGCTTTTTCACATTGATGCCATATTCTGCGAGTGCTGGTGTCAGGTCCTCCATGGTCAGCGTGTACTTCTTATCCTAAAGGAACAATGAGTAACATCAGTCACAGCAAGGACAGCTTATGCTGCCAGGTATTCCTCAGACTCTTGTCGGTTTAGGATTTTTCTCCTACAAGCTGTGGCAACCTGTACCTGCACAGTTCCCAGCAGCTACAGAACAGTGGTTGCAGCATTGACCAGCATTTAGCTACTGTAGGTTTCGTTTGCTCTGCCCCCAGTTGCAGAGAAACATGCTGAGCATTACCCAACGCTATGAAAATAAATTACGCGGCTGTCATGAAGCCCCTGAACCACAAATAGATGGTGAATGTGAGACTTCCCAGAAACTATTTCTCCACACTTTCTCCCTACACACCAGAGTCTGGTCCCTGTCAGAGGGGGTGGCAGGGCTAGGTAGCCCTCAGTCTGACCAAGCACAGCTCCCTGCATGTTTCTGCAGGGCCTTCAGGGCATGCCCTGTGCATTCCACTGCCCACCTCCTTTTCTCACCAGTGTCCCTTCCCAACAGCAGAGCCCTTACTCGTCAGTACACACGTTGACCTTTTGGGAGCACAACGGGTCAAAGATGTTCTACAACGCACACAGCCACATCTGATGGAAGAGCGTTTAGCTCCTGCAGCCCCGGGAGAGGATGCTCTCCCTCACCCCTGCAGCCATTTTCATTTTTCCTCACCTTGCTCTTATTGCGGGAGCTGCCCGAGGCTGTTCCCTTCATCTTGCAGTGCTGCAGCGCATCGTTGGCAATGTCAGAAATAAACTTCTGTGCGGCCAGAGAGATCAAACGGATGCTACCGCGCAGGAAAGGAGAAGCGATAACGTCAGACGGGGAGCACCGCGCACCGCTGGGACGAGGGGATTTCTGCAGGCCCCCCCCGGCCACCCGACCCCGCGGGGATCCCCAGGGCCGCTGCGCCGCACCCCCCCGCCACTCACATGCGCGGGTCAGAGGCCTCGAAGCCCGCTCTGTTGAGGTAATAGCCGGTGACGGCGTCCGGGATCTGCGCGGGAGAGAGGTCAGGAGCCCGCCGCCCGCCCCGCCGCCCCGCCCCACGGCCTCCCGCGTACCGTGGGCGTGTAGTCCTCCAGCTGCATCAGGAAGTCCACGAGCGGCGTGGTGGACATCACCGGCTTCACGTCCCCGTTGGCGGCGCTGGGCGGCACGTACACGCCGTTGGACATCGCCCCTTCGGGGGGAGCCGCGGCCACGGCCGCCGACACGGGCGCTGCGGGCAGAGGCACTCAGCGACCGCCGCCCCCGCCCCCGGCGCCCCCCAGCGGCGCCCCGCGGCTGCGGACGGGCCCGAGCACACCGGAACCGGAGGGGAACCGTCCCGCACCCACGGCCCGGCCCCGCAGCCCCGCTCCGCCTTTGCCCCGCTCCGCCTTTGCCCCGCGCCGCCACCCCGGCCGCTCCCCCCCCCCCGTGCGCTCACCCGGTCCCCTCCCGGCGGCCGCGCCGCCCTCAGCTCCCCGCGCCGCGCCGCCCACCGCGCCCGGGGGCGCCCCCGGGACGCCGCTGCCGCCCGCGGCCGGGCTGGGCTTGTTGTCGGCGGCGGGGGCGGGCGCGGGGGCTGGCGGCGCCGGGGCGGCCGGGGCCGCGGGCGCGGGGTCGGCCTCGGCGCTGCCGCTCATCGCCCGCCGCCGAGCGACGCCGGGCGCCTTCAGCCGCGCGCCTGCGCGCGGCGCGCCGCCCCATTGGCCCCGCCGCTCCCCTGGCCCCGCCGCCCGCCGCTCGCCATTGGCCCCACCGGCCCCACCGCCCGCCGCGTCCTATTGGCCCCGCCGCTCCCCTGGTCCCGCCCGCCGCTCGCCATTGGCCCCGCGCCCCCTGGCGGCGCAGACGGACACGGACACGGACACGGACGCGGAGGGGCCGGGCCGGTGCCGCGGGGCCTTTACTGGAGCCGCGCCCGCCCCGCCCGGCCCCGTCAGGCCTCGAGCAGGGCGCGCAGCAGGCGGGGGAAGTTGGGGGTGCCCCAGCCGGTGACCGGGTCCCAGGCGGGGCCGGCGCAGAAGCCCTGTCCCTGCACGGCGCCGTCCAGGCAGGAGAGGTGGCAGCCCTGCGTCACCTGCGGGGGGGTCAGGGCGGGCACCGGGACCCGCGCCCCCGTAAGAGGAACGGAGCCCGCCCCACGGGGGGAGCCCGGCCCCCTCCCCCGAGGCCCCCCGCCCCACTCCCCTTGGGCACGGCCCCGGCGCCGCCCTGTCCCAGGCCTCAAGCCCCCCCCAGCGCCCCCCCTGCACACTCCCCCCCCCCCGCCCCCCCCCCCCCCCCGCCCCCCCAATCCCCCCCTCCCCCCCCCCCCCCGCCCCCCCCCCCCCCCGCCCCCCCAATCCCCCCCCCCCCCCCCCCCCCGCCCCCCCCCCCCCCCTCCCCACCCCCCCCCCCCCGCCCCCTCCCTCCCCCGCCTCCCCTTCCCCCCCCCCCTCCCAGCCCCCCCCTCCCCCCCAGCGCCCCCTTCCCCCCCACTCCCCCGCAGCCCCGCTCACATCGTAGAGCGCAGCCCCGTGTCCCCGCTCCCGCAGCTGGTAGAGCGCGGGGTTGAGGAAGCCGAGGGGCGCCAGGCCGCGCTGCAGCCGCCGGTCGTTGACGAGCGCCAGCATGCCCGCCACCACCGGCGTGGACGCCTGCGGGAGGCAGCGCCCGCCTCAGCCCCGGGCCACCGGCACCGCGCGCGGGGCCCCGCCCGCCCCGTACCGAGGTGCCCGACACCCAGGGCAGCGGGATGCGGTTTGTCACCACCCAGTAGTTGTCCGAGAGCGCCGCCAGGTCGGGGTAGGCGCGGCCGCTGCTGTTGTAGTAGGAGCTGGGGGGCAGCTTGGCAGCCGAGCGCAGGAAGCTCCTCACCGCCGCGGCCTGGGGGCACAGCAGAGGGAAGGGCTCCCGCCCGCCCCGAGCCGCCCCAGCCCCGCACCCCCAGCCGCCCGTGGTGCCCCCACCAAGCCCCGCGCAACTCCGACCCCGCACCTGGTAATCGGGCATGGGGAAGACGTTGCTGAAGCCCCCGCCGCTGATGTAGTCCGTCACCTCCGCGGTCACCAGGAAGGGGTTCTTGAAGGATGTTCCACCCACGGTGGTCACATAGGGGCTGGGGGACAGGCAGGCTTTGGGGGCAAGCACACAGCACCCCACGCAGCAGCCCCTCCGGGAGCTGCTCAGCCCCCACCTCCGGGCCTGCCACCTTCCACCCCGTCCCACCACGTGGCTGTCCCGAGCCCCCACAGCGGTCACGAACAGCATTTGCAGCAGCCCAGCTGCAGGCCAAGGTGGAAGAGCAGACAGCAGCTCCTGGCGCCAGCCAGGTCAGTGCAGAGCCTCACGGACTACCCCGTGGTTACCTCGAGGCCGGGAAGCTGGGCCGGAAAGTGTGGTTCCCCCCCTGGCACTCTCCTGCAACCAGCACCATCATCACCTGCCAGCAGAAACAGGTGAGGTGGTGGCCTGCAAGCTGCCCCCCGGCCAGGGGGAAAGCTCCTGCCTCCCAGCGGGGTCCTGGCAGCAGCCCGTGCACCCACCCCACGCACAGCCACGTCACCCTAACAGCACCACACACCCGAGGCAAACAGCACAGTCAGGCCACGGGCAGCCGCCTTCATGAACTCCACATTCACACGCTGCAGGTAGGCCAACGACAGGCTGTCCTCGTCGTCCCCATAGCTGACGGAGTGCACCCACGGCAGCGATGACATGTTGCTGAGCAGCAGCAGCCAGGCCAGGAAGGGCTCCTGGCTTTCATGCCGCCCTGCAGAGACAAAGGGGCTGGTCCAGTGGAGTGGCAGGAGCCACCGTGCCTCAGCAGCACCAGCAGGAGCCGGAGGTCCTGCCGGCTCCTGTCCCTGCCTGCAGAGCACAGACATGCAGCACGGAGCATCTGAACACTCCCGTGAGCTCCTGCTGGCAGCAGGGGCAATGGCAGCACGGCTGACAGCGGGGATGGCTAGCTCTGCCCGTGGCTCTGGTCAAAGTGTGGCACCCACGGCACGATGCCTGCGTTCACTCGCTCTTTCTCTGAACACCTTCCACAGGGCTGTAGCCACCCTCGGCACCAGGCAGTGATGCAACCCAAGGCTCAGCCAAGCTCTGGGCCCTCCACCCATAACCACAGACCCCAAAGCAGCACGACACCAGCTCACCTCACCCTGCCCAGGTCCCTTCCTGCTTCTCTCCATGCAGCAAGGAGCGCGAGGCCTCAGCAACTCCTGCTGCCTCACAGCCGCCCAGAGGGGTCTCTCTGCCCCCTTCTCACACCACAGGCACCACAAAGGCAAAAGCCAAAGCCGAGCTGCTTGCGTCGGTAGACTTCACCAGCAGGATGACAGAGCCAGCAGTCCTAACTGTGCTGTCTCTCAGCCAGGCAGCTTCTGATCTGGACAGATCACACTTTATCCCGCAGTATAGCAGCTATTTTTGTGCAGGATGGTTTGCAACCTATGTTCCTCAAACTGCCTCACTCTCCTTTATCCACTCTACTGGCAGATTCACGGGCAAGAGATCATCTCTCTCTCCGTGGGAAGGCAGCGTAGTGAGATGACTGCTTTCCATTGTGCAGCCAGGGCATGGAAGTCCTTGTTGCAGGATGCTGTGGATGCTTTAAGTTCATGTGTCCAAAAGCAGCTATAGAAATTAATAGAAGATGAATCCCCTGACAGCCATTAGAAACCTGCTCCAGCTCTGGAAGCCCACATGCTACATGCCCACAGCAGCTGTGAAAGCACCGTACTGCACCCAGTGTGCCCCTGTGACAGGTACCAGATGGACTGGGTGCAGCCTGTTACGTGCCTGGCAGAGAGCAAGCACTTCCCTAAGCAGCAGTCTGATGCGTCAGTGCTACAGCAAGTGGGATGCATGGGAGTGGTCACAGGGCAGAGCAGACCAACTCTAGCAGGGGATCAGTACCTGCATTGCTGAAGACCCACGTGGAAATGTTGGCACCCGTGCTCATGATGTATTCCACGTCCAGGCTGGCCTCCAGCCCAGCCTTGCCCCAGCCCTGGTGCCCAACAACTTGGTCGACCTTGGAGTGGTGGGCAAAGCTGCTGCCAAAGAGCTGCATGAACTCAGCCAGGTCAGCCTGGTGGAAGTACTGTTCCAAGAACTGGTGGGGACAAGGAGGGACACTAAGACTTTTTTCCCGACTTGGAAAGTTGGCTCAGCATGCGTGTGAAATGCCAGCCCCGCGGTGCTCCCACAGCTGCGGAGGCCTCCCTGCAGCGTCCTGGAAGACCAGACCAGCCAAGTGCTGGAGGAGCACCAAGGTGCCCCACTCCCAGGCCTCTGCCCCCATCAGCTCTGGGAGCAGTTACCTGGGCGCAGGCCTGGCTGTTGTTTGGCAGCAGCCCAACATCTCCTCCTGTCATGTTGTATCTTTTCCGAATGACAGATGGCGTCACTCCCAGGTGGAAAGCCGCTCTCTGTCCATGGGGCTGTCCTGGCTCTGCTTGCTCCTTGGCCCAGGCTCTGCTGACCACGTTCCTCTCCGCAGGGAACCGATGCAGGCCACCCACTGATGCACAAGTAAGGAGAAGCAGCAGGTGCCAGGGCCTGCTGCTCTGGCACGACTCAGCGATGGCCCCATGCTCCCCCTCCCCACCCTCACTCAGGCTTCACGTCAGAGGCCTGAACAGCAGCAGGGCGCAGGAGGGCACCTGACCAGAGACTGCACCTTTGGGTGCCTCCCCAGTCCTCATAGGTGCTCCCAGGCTGCTCAGCCCCATTACCCCACTGCTGAGCCACTGTCACCGCTTGACACCCCTGCACTCCTTGTGCAATGACTGCGGTTTCCTGTTGTGAGGAGTGTTCCCGCCTCAGAGGCAGCTGCACACCCACAGACACCCACACAGACAGCACTGAGCACCCGGGGCCGAGAGCACTATGAAAAAAACACAGACTTCGGACGCTGCCTGCCCAGACCCTAGGCACAGACCTCCTCAGGAGGGTCCAGGGCAGCTGAGACCATGGGTGGAGGGCCAGCCACACTATCCTCTGAGGTACTGAGGTGGCCCCTCCTGGCTGGGCAATGTTCAACCTTGCACCTGTACCTGAGGCAGCACAAGCTCTGGGCAGCCTGAACCCCCACGCATACTGTACCGAAGTCAATGTGCTCAGCCAGATCCTCGGGGATGGTGTAAGGGAGCGGGGAGCGCACAACGCTGCGCTGGTCCTTCACGTACCGGTGGAATTCAGCCCCAGGCAAGAGGCGCTCAGCCGTGCTGCAACACAGGGACACACAGGGGCTCACGCCGCAACTGCTGCCAGCCTGGCCACCCGTGCCCATGCCCTGCTTCCCCTTTGCACCCCGCTTGTTGCTGGGAGGACACAGGGACGAGTGCCCCTTCCCATCAGCACAGCCAACCTTATGAAGCAAAGAGCACTCTGTACCTGACCCACTGTGTGTGTACTGTGACCCCAAAAGCGAGCAAGAGGAGGTGTGGGCTGGCCTGAGCACCTATCGCATATATGCACCTGGCCCCCAACGTTCCAAGCCGCCGGGCTGCAACTCCCCCAGCACTAGGACAGCACGGTGGCAGCCAGCTCTTGGCCACAGCCCCCGCAGAAGCAGGGCTCTGCCTCCCGCCGCTCGCCTGTGCCACGGGGGCCAGGGGACGTCCCAGCAGGCAGGGCAGGGTCTGGCATCTCCCGTCTTCGCAGGCAAGGCGCAGCCACCACAGCAGGGCCCAGCGCTGCCCGGGCTCACCTCGCCGGCATGTGGCACTGCAGGAAATCGAGCGTGGCAACGCTGCTGCAGCTCTCCACGCCGTGCCCCCGCAGCCACTTCAGCACCGTCATCAGCGTGGCGGGCGACGGCTGGACAAGGTCCCGCAGCTGCTCCAGGGACAGGAACCTGCCTGCGGGCACACAGCGGGCTCGGGTCACCCTGCCCGCGGGGCCGGGCGGCCGGCGGGCCTCGGGCGCGCAGCCGTTACCGTATCGCGGCGAGCGCGGGTCCGAGACGGCGCGGACGAGGCGGGCGAGGCGCGCGGTGCCCTGCTGCCGGAGCGCCAGGGTCAGCTGCACGTCGTGGACGGGGCTCACGCGGCCGGCGGGGGCCCAGCCGGGGGGCGGGCTGCGGACAGGCCGTGAGCGGCGGGCACCGGGCCCCGGGCCCCGGGCCCCGCGCCCCGGCCCGCACCTACCGGCACGGCTGGTCCCGCTCCAGGGCCACCCCCGCGGCGCAGCAGCTCCAGGCGGCCGCGCACAGCGACAGCACGGCGGGGAGCGCCCCGCACCTGCGGCGGGCCGTCAGTGCCGGGCGGCCGCGGGCCCCGCCGCGACGGGGAGCCCCGGGGCCGCCGCCCCCCCGCCCCCGGCCCCGCGCCCCCGTTACCGCCGCGCCATCCCGCCGCTGCGCCCGGTCACGTGTGCGGCGCGGGGCGCGTGACGGCCGGTCACGTGAGGAGGCCGCCGCCGCCGCCGGGGGGGGCGGGGCCGGGGGCGGGCTCTGGGCGCGGCCCCGGTGCCGGTCCCGGTGCGGGCGGCGGGGCCCTGCCCCCACTCGCGGGCCGCCCTCAGGGCCCCGCGGGGCCGCCGCGGAGGCGGCTCGGGGCACGGCAGTCCCGTGGGGCGGGCAGCGGCGGCGGCTGCCTCGGGCCGGGCCCGTGTGGGGCGGGCGGGTCCCGGCGGGGCTGCGGGCTCCGTGCGGGCCGGGGCCGGGGCCGGGAGCTCCGGGGGGTCCCGGGCGGGACCGGGCTGGGGGCGCGGCCGGGCCGGGCCGGGCCCTGCCCTGCCCAGCACCCGGGGCCGGGCCGCTGGCGGGGGGATGCTGCCCCGGGGAGCGGGCGGGGGGCGGGGCCCCCCGGGAGTGCCGGAGCCCCGCTGCAGGGACGGGGCCGGAAGCGGGAGCGGCCTCGGCGCTGCGCCTCCGCGCCCCGCGGCGTGGGGCAGGGGCCGGCCGGGAGGGTGCAGCCGGGGCCGGGCCGGCCGGGCCAGCCGCCCGGAGCCTCTGCGGGGGCAGCGGCAAAAGGCGGCCGCGTCCCCTCCGCGTCCAGGGCTGCGACCGCCCGGCCTCGGCGACGTTCGCACCGCTGCCGCCTGGCTGCGTGCGGGGGCCCGGCACAGCCGCGGGTGCCGGGTGTCCCAGCCAGGGGCGCGGGGGGGCTCGGACGTGTCCCTGCAGGGCTGCGGGCGGGGGCCGCGCGGCGCTCGTGGGTCGTGGAGTGAGCGGGGCAGCCCGCTGTCCCGTCCAGCTGGCACTGTCACCGGCAGCCGCTTGGCTCCCAGCGCTGCTGAGCAGCAGCTCTCGGCTTCCTGTGCTTGTTCCCTTGGATGCTTGTTCCCACACTAGGAGCCCTCCTAATTAGTATCACAAAAGTGGTATCATGATACTTGTGGTCTTGGGGTTGTGGAAAGTTCAAGCAATTATTGCCAGTGCTAAAGAGAGCTCTGGAAATGGTGCCGTGGAGTTTGTTACCCTAAAGCAGCCCAGGAGGGGCCGTCTCAGAGATGGCTGGTGAGGAATGGGGTGCTGTGACCCCATCTGAGCAGGCCAGCTTTCCAAGTCCAGGTCCCAGCCCTGGCCACATGTACAGACGTGCTGCATGCCATGGCTCCAGCAGTTCCCAGTTGCTTTCCTGCTTCTGCAGAGCAGAGTCCAAGTCAGAACGAGAGGGACAATGGGAAAACCTCCTGCCTGGCCCAGGCTGCCATCTCTCCCACACCAGAGCCGCACTGTGACTGTCCAGAGCAGCAGCTACTGGGTAGAGGCCAGAGGCATTCTCCTGCTGTGGTGTGTCATGAGGTACTGCTGAAGAAGCAGACTGATGCTTAAACTGGGGCAGGGTAGGTGAAGGTCCTTTGCTGGAAGGCCAGGGCTGTAGCAGTTCTGTTCTCCTTCCTGCCTTCAGACCTGCTGTGCATGCAGTGCTTTTTCACCTGCGCCATCTGTGCAGCAGGGAGGTGGAGATGCCACGTGCTCAGGCAGGCGGTGCCTGCCGCTGACTTTGGCCCCGCTCCCTTTGGGTGAGGTAAGGCAGCAAGGAGATCCAGTGGGGCTTGAGCAGCATCTTTTCTGTTCACAGAACAGCACTTAGCATCTCTTTGAATCTGGGACCTCAGCCCGTGTTCATCAGGCCCACCCAAGCTCCCTGTCAGGCCTTCAGGGTGCTTCCCCCACCACTGTGAGGCCAGGTCTCATCCTCCAGGAATCCCCTGCTCCGTCCCCATTTCCTGCGGGACTCCAGCACTCCTGCTTGGGTGTTGCCCATAGCGTGAGTGTGTGTGCAGAGCCCTAGGGCACTTCTGGTCCCTGAAATTGGAAGCACATGTGGGCCACTCAGAGTTTCCATGCATGCGGCGCTGTGTGGTTTGCAGCAGCTGCAGCTGGTTGCCCGCCCGAAGCTGTGCAGTTGCACCCTGCGGGGCTCGGGGGACGAACGGGGGAGCTGCGGGAGACAGTGGCCAGGGAACATGGGAAGGGGCTGGGCATGGTGGGTGCAGCCGACAGAAGACGCAGGGCCCAGCGCAGCAGGGAGAGCTCAGGGGGAACGTCTCAGCTAAGCCCTGTCCCGCAGCCCTGTTGATCACAGAATCACAGAATCGTCTAGGTTGGAAGAGACCTATGGTGGGATGAACTTTCTGCTGTGCCACAGGAAGGGTCCTGAACCACGCAGGGGCAGCTGTCTGCCAGGGCTGGGAGTTGCCTGTCCTCGCGTGTAAGGGTCTCCCAGCTGGAGGTGGCTCTGCTTACCGTCCCTTACCAGCACCCTGCAAGTGCTCAAGGCGTGCAGGGAGGTGTGGGCAGCAGCAGGGTGGGTGGCTGCAGGCAGAGCGTGGTCCCCATGCCCAGGCCATGCCCAGCGGCTCCCAGCTATGCAGCCCCAGCTACTTCCTTGTCCCACACCCAGGCACACAGCCCCGGCACATGCTGGCCCCCATCCTGTCCCACCCTGCCCCTCATCCAGGAGTGGCCCAGCACCCTGGTGCTGGCTCCTGGCTGTCCCAGTCTGCATGGACCTGACCAGCAGCTGCAGCCGCAGGGAAGGGACTCGCTGCTGCGCAGCCTTGACGCACATTGGCTAGGGGCCTGGGGCACTGGGAGGCGCTGCCAGAGTGCTGCAGCCCACCCAGCTGTCCAGCTGCTTACAGCTTTGGGTAGGGCTGTAAGTGGGATGAGATTTGCAGATTATTTCCTGGATCTGTCTGGCCTGCAAAGATTAGGGTGCTCTGACAGAGCTAATTACTCTAACAAGCTGTTAGTCTGACTAGCTGGTCTGCAGCAAGCAGGGGATGGGATCGCTGGAGCAGCCAGCAAAGCTGCCAGGGTGTCCTGGGCACACCCACCCTGGTGTGCCGTGGGTGCTGTTCCTGTGGATGGAACCAAGGGTGCCCTCGTCTCCAGACTGTCAGGGTTACCTGCAGTTGGGCAATGCTAGAGAGCAGTACCATCAGGGCCCTCCCTGCTCGCAGGGACCCCCTCGGTCTCAGTCACAGAGCAGCAAGCATGCCCAGCATGCCCAGCACGGCGATTATACCAGTCAGGGAGATGGAGGTGCTAGGTTATGTGATAAAGCACACCGAGAAGCAGTGGCAGGCAGGGGAACCCCGATAACCCAGGGAAGGGGATCCCTGTGCCCAGCTCCACCCAAGGCTGTCTCAGCAGCGGTCACTCCAGGTCTGAGGGCGGCGCCCATCACAACAGGAGCAGGAGTAGCTGCCCTGAGCAGCCACAGGTTTTGGGGACGCTGCCTGGGACATGGGGCATGTTGTGAGAGGCAGAATGCAGAGCATTTTAGGGTTGCACAAGACTTGTTATGGGATGTGTAGCAGAGGAACTACACAAGTGTAGCAGAGGTGGGGAAAGAGAGGGATTGAGGCAGCTTGGAGAAGAACAAAAGTGGAAAAAGAGGGAAAAGGATATAAAAGTTGATGGTTGCACGTAAATGGATTGGTCAGCACATGTGTCTGGCCATGCGCTGCGTCGGGTGACTGTGCAGCCTGTCCCGTCTTCTTAAACTCCACGGCAAAGTATTTTTCTTGGGGACCCTATTCTGTGTGCATGTGTGTCCATGGAGTCTAAGCGTCAGTAGCTGCAATCAGATCACAGGTCCCAGGACCTGTGGTGCCAGCAGCTGAGTGGGAGATGCAGGGCTGTCAGCCCCCGTCCCTGCTAGGGGGTGTCAAACCGGACTGGGCAGTGAGCAGCTGGAGTGGCCTTGGAGCCGGGGTGTGTGTACCTAGGGGCAAGCCCACAGCAGGGACTGTCAGAAGGACCAGGGGGTTCCCAGCCTACTGGCAGAGAGAGCGCAGAGTCTGGGCTCAGCTGAGCCCCTCGGGGTGCCTGTCTGTGTCTGTGTCAGGGAACTGCAGATGAGCAGATCCAAATGAGAGCTCCTGAGCTGGGGGCAATACCAAGAGCTGGAGTGGAGCTGTGCCTCAGGGGCTTGTATGTTGGGGTGCCAGCAACTGGGGGCAGCTGCTGGGCAGACTGGGTGTCTGAGCCTGGCTGCCAGCGGGACTCACCTTATACATGTGCATTCCCGATGACAGACTTTGTCAGCCAGAAAGGGGAGCAGGACGAGGCTGCAGTGCTGTCAGTGTGAGTGCTGAGCGTGTCTGTACGGTCCCGTGTGCCCCTCTGTGTGTGTCCACTTGCACACTGGCACTGGGCTGTATGGCTGTAGGGGAGACATGTTCAGCCTCGCCACTGGTTAGACCTGGATGCATGGTGTGGTGCAGCCTCACCTGCTGGGTTTGGCAGCTGCTAAGGGGAGGAACGTGCAAGATGCAGTGATGCACATGGGTGCTGGTGGCTTGGCCTGGGCAGCAGCCAAGCTGGGGCTGTGTGCGCAGCAATGCAGTGACAGGTGCGGCTGCAGCACACACTGCTGGAGGAGCTAGGCACCTGGGCCAGGCCCACAGTTTGTGATCAGGCTCTCAATGTCCTCTGCTGCACTAAAGCCTAAAATTGCTACACCTCCTGTGCTGGCCTGACAGATTGCAGAGGCCAGGAGGCAGGCAGCTGTGGCTGGGCAGCAGGGCTCCTTGTGCTGTCTGCCCCAACGGCACAAAGCGGTCTCTCTGCAGCCCCTGTGCCCCGTGTAGCCCCAGCTCTGCCACCCAAGCTGCTGCCCAGAGCCAAGCGCAGGGTGCAGGTTCCCCTGGCTGCCCTCAGCCCCCAGCACGTTGCCAGCAGCTGAGCCATGTGCTGAGCCCCCAAGTGCCACAGGTCTGTCCTCCACCCGCTGGCCCTGCTGGTGCTTCTCCCCAGTACCCACAAGGCCATAGTGCCAGCGCAGCACAAGCCCAGAGCAGCAGTGACAATGTCTAGCTCTGTACAAACAAGTGTGGTTTATTAAGGCATTTCTTTGAGAAGTTGGCACTTGGGTCCAGGCTGTGCTGGAGCGGCCCAGTGTGCAGGCCGACGAGCAGCGCCCAATACATGCAGCTCAGCAAGACACGATACAAAAGGTACAAACAAAGTAGAAAACAGGAATCGTAGTACAATGTGTAAAAATAAATAACTGGAGGCTTGGCTCCTGGCTGGGCTCAGCAGCACGTGGCTATATCCCCCCAGACAAAAGAGGGGCCATGTGTCTGCCCCTCCTACATGGCGTGCAGGGGGTGACCCATCTACACCCCACATCCTGAATGTGCAGAGGGGAGCAGGGCTGCTTGGCCATCCTAGCCCCATGCAAGGCTCACAGCACACCTGGCTCCTTGGGGGTGCCTCCCTAGGCTGTCCCTGTGCCACGTGAGGCAAGAACTGTCCTCCCCTCCCAGAGCCACCCTGGCTCCCTCATGGGCCCCAGACATGGCCCTGGTGCCACCACTGCTGCTGCAGATCCCAGCCCTGTTGTTGTCCAGGGCAGCTCCTGGGGCTGCCAGCACTGAGCACACACTTGCATGGGCATCACAAGGACCACGGGGGCAGGGGCAGCACAGTGCCGTGTGTGGGGCACCCATTGCATGGGCTGGGCTGGGACCCATGGCGTCTGGGGGAGGTTGGAGCTGAGACACTAGCGGAGATGTGGCTGCAGTCACAGGAGGTTCTGAGTGGGAAATGGGCAGTGGGCAAAAATGGTTGTTTGTGGTTGCTGTGATAAAACATTTGGGGCTGGGATGACAGATGGGGACGCAGCTATGGTGCTGACAGGGTTTGGGCTGAGGCTACAGAGCGGGTGTAGGAGAAGTGTGATAGGAAGGAAATTCCCAAATACAGTAAACAGCCCCAGGCCCCCTTCTCAGATGTCTGGGTGTCCTCCCAGGCTGACTGTGTAGCTGGGGCTGCCATGGTGCCCCGAATGTCCTGCTCCCAAGCCTCGCCCTGCATCCTGTACCACCTGTGTGTGGGTCACAGCGATCCTGAGCACCCAGGGCCATAGTGGCTGGCACAAGGACTGCACTCCCAAGGTGCAGGGCCATGCAATGCCCTGTGGGCTGTGGGTGAGCACTGGGGCAGGGGCTGGCCCCAGCATGAGCTGATGCCAGCTGCAAGCAGTGCTGGTGTGAGGATGGGGACCAGCCCCAAGGAAATGTGGCTCTCCCCCATGATCACAACACAACATGAAGGAGTGGTGCAGAGCAGCCCCTGCACAGAGGGCTGGGGGTTCTGGTAACCACTCACATTCTGGAGGTGTTCCTGGTGGCCCAGCCTGTACTGGTGAGCAGGTTGCACTGCAGGGCCCTGGGGGAGGCCTGCCACCCCGTATCCCATACTGTGGCTGCAAGACAACATGCTGTTTACCACCATGCCAGCCTCAGGCCATGTGGTTTTTCAGGGTACCCCCCCACCCCTGCTTCCTTGCAGCTGCAGGCTGGCCACCAGGCCTGGGGCAGACAGAGCGAGAGGTGGTCCCTGGCTTGTGTCCCTGAGCGGCCACATTGGTGCCTTTCCTGGGGGGCTTGGCATCCTGGGACCAGCTGATACTCTTGCCAGCCCTACCACAGCCTGCCCAGTGTCTGTGCCTGATGCTCCAGCCAGCCCACAGCTCAGAGAGGCACTTGGGCCTGGGAGCAGCCTCTCTGTGCTGGGTAGGGCACCCAGCCTCCCAGCCAGCCCCTGAGGAGCAGTGCCCTCCAGCAACTCTGGGAGGGAGAGCCCTTACAAGAGGCAAATGCAGTGGGGGCAGGTGGAAGGGCTTGAGGGACCTGAAAGGATCCCCCTTCCCCCCCATCAGCCATGGATAGGCAAGCAGACAGTGGGTGATGCCTTCTCCTCCCCCAACAGCTTGGCCTGGGATGCGTTTCCCCATATTATCAGCAAGCAAGTTCAGCCATCCCCATTCCCACAGGCAGCATGGGCAGACCAACAGGCAGCTGTGGCTGTGCCGTCTGAGCAGTGCATCCCTGTCCAGGGAGCATTCCTCCCCGGCCCCGTAAGCTCCCACAGAGACAGGGCCAGCAGGGATGGGCCAGCCTCCTACTGCACCCAGGGTGCTGCATGGCTTGGGCAAGCAGCCAGGCAAGAGCAGGGTCTGCAGTCTGCAGTGCCCTGGCCCAGCAGGGCAGGGAGCACCCATCTGCTCCTGGCCCCTCTCAGAGCACAGAGTACCACGAAGCACCAGCGTGCCAGGCGCCGATCTGAGACACCATGAGCAGTACAAGAAACCATGCCCTGGGGTGCTGGTACTAGGATCAGCAGTCCATAGGGCATCAAAACTAGCACTGAATCTGCCAGACCACAGGGAGTCACAGGAGCCGGCAGTCCCAAAGGACATGGGAACCTGCAGCTCATGGGGGCTCCAGGCCAGGCAAGGTGCTGGGAGAGCAGGATCAGCACCCATGCAGAGCAGCCCTGGGCTTGGCCCTGCTCCTGGCCCCATGGCTGCAGGTCTAAATCCTGAGCTCGGCCTCCTCAGGGGGCTCCAGTGAGTGCTCGGCACTGATGGCAGAGGCCGAGGGCCCCTGTGAGATGCCAAAGGGCGAGACCACGGGGGAGCGGGCAGCCAGCGGGGACAGCGAGGGGGAGAAGCTGGGTGACATGGCAGAGGACGAGATGGAGCCCTCGTGGCTGATGGGCGAGCGGCGCAGGGAGGAGGGGTGTGGGAAGGTCCTGCCTGCTGGTGGCTTGGGGGGCACAGACTTGGCACCTGGGTGGGCTACTGAGGTGATGAGGGGTGGGGGATCAATGCGGGGCTTGGGCTCTGCCTTGGGCTTGGTTGGAAAGGGCTTGCGCAGGGAGCTCTCATCCTTGAGGCGGGCGATCTCTGTGAAGACGCTGGCCAACGGCTGGAACTGGGGGCACCAGTTCAGCAGGTAATCCCAGTTGTAGCTGCCGCGGAGCTCCTCATCACTGGCCACGATGGCGGTGAGCGAGCCCTCCACAGAGGGCTTGCCATCCTCTGGGAAGGCATAGTCCTGGGGCTGGGAGGACACACTGAGGCCGCAGCGCACACCGAGGAAGGCGCTGCCTCCCCCATCCTCACGGTACAGCTGCGGGGGTGGTCCCGGCAGCAGTAGCCCGGAGCCCTTCTTGCTCTTGAACCACTGGGTGCTCTCCAGGGCAGCTGGCTCACAGGAGATGTCGGAGAGCTGGTCGGCATCTTGCTGGATGCCAGAGTCAGGGCCACGGGCAGAGATGTGCTCCTGCATAGAGGCCGTGATGCTGGCCACACGCGGGTACTCGTTGATCATCCGAATCTCGTCATCTTCAGCAGCCTCGGCAGAACCTCTGCCACTGGAGTGCGAGGGGTCCAGTGAGCCACCTCGTGTGTAGGGCCCTGCTGGCTCACCCCCGTACCCTGGCAGGGCCTGATGGTAAATGTGCTCACCCCCAGGAAGCGCCGGTTCCTCGCGGCCCAGCTTCTGCAGGGAGCCGCTCTGCACGCGGGCCAGTGGCCTGTCCCCCTCTGGCTTCTCATGGCCCCGGCGGTGACGGGAGCGGACCAGTGCCAGCACGATGGCCACAGCAGCCAGCACCACCACGACTCCCAGTGAAGCAGCCACAGCCACCAGCAGCAGGTTGAGGTCCGGAGCCAGGCCGAAGGAGGTGTGTGTGATGTCAATGGTGACCTGTGCGGAGGCTGAGCGGGAGGCAGGCAGGGGGCTGCGTGCCTGCACCTCCACACTCATCTCACGCGGCTCCCTCTTGGCGCGCCCAGCCCCAGCCTGGGGCTGGCTGTCCACACGCAGGTAGATGGTGCCGGTGGTTTGGTTGATGGCAAAGTACGGTGATGGCTTTGTCAGGGAGTACAGCACAACGCCATCAGCCCCCTCATCCTCGTCTGTTGCCAGCACTCGCCCAATGCTCTGCCCTTTGCGGGCACCCTCAGGGACCTCAAAGCTGAAGGAAGGGCTCAGGAAGATGGGATCATATTCGTCCTCCCCAGTCACCAGTACCCGCACAGTCACCGTGGCAGAAGCGTTGCCAGCATCGGTGGCCCTGACTAGGAGCTGGAAGGCTTTAGCTCGTTCATAGTCAAAGGTGAGACGTGAGCGCAGCTCCCCAGAGCTGCTGTTGATGGCGAAGGCATCCCGGCCCTCTGCCACACCAGGCTCCCCAACTGGCTGCTCCAGCACTGCATACCGAAGCTCCCCAAAGACGCCTGTGTCTGCATCGATGGCACGCAGGGTGGTGACCAACGTGCCAGGAGGCAGGTTCTCCCGCATGCTGGCACTCAGCATCTCCACTGGGAAGTACGGTTTATTGTCATTGATGTCCTTCACCTCAATGGCTACAGGTACCAGTGCAAAGTGGCCGCCCGGCTCGTCCGTAGCCTGCACCACGAGGGCGTGCAGTGACTGGGCCTCACGGTCAAGGGGCTGTGCCAGGCACAGGGCCCCCGTACTCTCATGAAGCTGGAAGAGCCCATGCTGGTCACCTGAGCTGATGGTGTAGTGAATGTGGCCGTGGGGCCCCGAGTCAGCATCATGGGCCACCACCCGCAGCAGCTCTGTGCCAGGGGGCACACTCTCACTCACTGCTGTGCGGTACTCAGCTCGGGTAAACACAGGTGGGTTGTCATTGACATCCTGCACAGTGATGAGCACAGGCACTGTGGCACTGCGCTGTGGCAGGCCCCGGTCCGAGGCTGCCACGGTGAGGTTGTAGACTGGGATGGCCTCAAAGTCCAAGGGCTCCACAAGCACCAAGGCACCCTGCGTGCGGAGGTGTCCTCCTGCCCAGGCCACACGGCTCTCCACCTGGAAGGCATTGCCACCATTGCCACTGACGATGGTGTAGTCAAAGCCAGCGTTCTCCCGGGAGAGATCGGCATCACCTGCCTCCAGTGTCAGCACAGTGGTTCCCGGGCGCAGGTCCTCAGGGACGCTGGCATTGTAGCATGGCACCTGGAAACTGGGGCTGTGGTCATTCACGTCGAGCACCTGCAGCTGCACAGTGGCCCAAGATGAGAGGCTGGGAGAACCACGGTCGCGGGCCTCCACCACAAGGTCCAGGGTAGGCTGGCTGGCATCGAATTCCACCCGCCGGATGGTGAACAGGGTCCCTGTGAGGGCACAAAGCCACAGTCAGCATGGGGAGCCAGCAGGGAGCTGGGCATGGTGTCCTGGGATGCTGTGGTGGTGGGCCTTGATGGCTGCCACCACTGTGTCTGCCTCCCTGACCACCCCAGCCGTAACAAGGGGCCAGCATGGGGGCCCCTCCCTCTGCATGCACTGTTGGATCAATCCACAGCATGAACCCTCTGTAGCAGCTAGCCCCACGCACCATTGCTGGGGTCGATGGCAATGTCAGGGCTGGGCACAGCCAGGTGGAAGGTGACATCCCCGTTGCTGCCAGAGTCTGGGTCAGTGGCACTCACAGTGAGAAGGATGCTGCCTGCAGGTGTGTGCTCTGGCAATGTCACCTGGAAGAGAAGAAAGCCCCAGTCAAAATTGTGTCCCTCTGTGGGCATCTGTTCCTGCTTGACTAAATCTGGCCAGCAGAGCTGGGAGAAGGTCTGGGCTGGCTAGGGCAGCCATGGCCAAAGTAGCTCAGTTCCTCACTGACCAGGGCCTTCCCACCTCTGTACCAGGGCCATGGTTGGCACACTTCAGGTCACCTGTCCCACATGCACAACACCTAGCCTTGTAAGTGTGACTTCTGAAAAACTTCAGCATCCAGTTATCGATCCTTTTCTCTACCCTCCTCTGCTATGCTGAAGAACTTATTAGCTGATTTTTTTTCTACAAAAGGTATTTTACACAACTCAAAACACCTCTCATCCTCTTGTGCCAAACAACATATACAAACAGGCAGTCTTCCACTGGTCTGTGCTCTCCCAACCTTCAAGCATTTCTGTGTCTTCCCAACTTCTTGCATCTCTGCTCCAGAGATACATCACACGGTACTAGTCAGCTTTTGTCCACTGACCTCCCTATGGGGCCTTCATCTAGGTCTCAACAGAAACACGTGTCAGCTTGTGACCCATCTCCCACCAATCTTGGCCTTCCTGCTGGTCCTACTTATTCTGGCACGTACCATCTGCATGCAGCTGGGCAGGCCTGCAGCTGCTGATCCCAGTGCTGCATGCCTAGTTTCAGCCTCCTGTTCACACTGCAGTGACAGCAGGAGGGGTGTCAGGATGTGGATAGAGGCTCAGGAGGAGAGGGGCTAGGATGGGCTCAGGCCCATCCTTGAGGGGATCTCTGTGCCTCATAAGGTCAGGTGAGCCAGGCAGTGTGCAGGAGCAGCACAGGGGCTTATGCAGGGGAGCCAGCACGTGCATGTTCAGGAGTGTGCGTGTACAGTACCTGGTAGAAGCCCTGGCTGAAAGACGGTGCGTTGTCATTCACATCCTCCACGACAATGGTGAGGTTGGCCTCGGTCTCATGGCGGGTGTCAGAGGCACGCAGGGTAAGGGTGTAGTGGCTGCGTTGCTCGTAGTCCAGTGGCCCCGTAAGGGCAATGCGTCCCCCATACCGCAGCACACCGAACGTGCCCACAGCATCACCATCCAGCACGAGGGTGTAGGAGAGTGTGGGGCCCGAGTCCACATCGTTCCCTGTCAGCTGTGCTATCTGGGTGCCTAGCAGTGTGTCTGGGGAGAGGCAAGGCATGAGCAAGCAGCCCCATCTCCTCAGAGAGGACCCAGCTCACGTGGGGGAACCAGCCTGAGCACCAGGGATAAGGGAGAGGTCCTAGTGGTCAAGGAGCAGGTCTTGGGAGCCAGGCAGGAGGACTGGGCAGGCATACCAAGGGCAGAGAGCCAGCAGGGCACTCGTGCAGCCAGAGCCCCCATGAAGCGGGCAGAGACCAAGGAGGAGTTGGGAGTTCAGCTGGTTCCCTCAGGACACAGCTGCTGCATCACAGCCAGCCATACAACCCCCGGCCCCAGGCCATCACAAACAGGGCAGTGCCAAAGGACTTGGGGGAGCTCAGCCAGTGGGTCAGCACAAGCCATCCCTCATCAAGGGAATGAGCAAGCCTCTCTGGGGGCTTCTCTCCCACCCACAGGTGTTCATCATGCCTCAGCTCCTGCCACTGGTGACGCGCTAACCTGTGGGGCTGAGCTGCACTTACTTTCTGGGACCCGCACCTCCCAAGGAAACGGGATGGTGGGGCTATTGTCATTGATGTCCATCACCACAACGGTCAGCGTGGCAGAGCCCACAAGAGGAGGTGTCCCTCTGTCCATTGCTGTTACCACCAAACTGTGGGAAAGCACAAGGGCATGGCACAAGGTTCACAGATGCGGCCATATGTGTGAGGGCCAGTACATGCATGCACAGCATCTGGAACATGGGGCAAGGGGGCACTGCACATGTGTGCAGGGTTGGAGTGTGTACACATGGTAGTAGAACTATGTACAGCATTTGGAGTATATGGGGCAATGGATATGTGCAGAGCATCTGGAGTACATGTGGGTCAGTGGATGTGGGCCCATAAGGAATATGGGGCAGCAGATGGATGTACATTTGGGGTGTGTGTTTGGAGTGCAGTGGGTTTGTGTCCAGCACCTGGAACATATGAGCAGGCAGGGAATGTGGGCACAAGAGTCTGGAGCATGCCCAGCCCTGGCATGTGCACATGCATGGTTGGGGGCTTTTGCAAGGGGGTTACAGTGGATGCATCCATAGCATTTTCAGTCTGTGCAAGAGGCAGGAGTCTGGAATATTGGTGAGAAAAGATGTGGACAGAATGTGTTGAGGCATCAAGGAGACAGGTGACAGCATTTGGAGCATATTTGGGAGCTGGGGAATACATGGAGCCTCTGTTTGTGTGGAGCAGTGATGTGTATGTGAACGGAACAAATCCCCTAGGCCTCCACATGCCTTGGAAGAATGAAGAGCATGCACACGACAGTGGGAACATAGCCTTGGTGAGGTGGATGAAGTTGTTCCTTGTATCTGAACCATGCATGTATAAAAAGGTAGGGGAGGACTTTAATTCATGGTTTGTAGCGTTTGTCATCATCTTACATACTTGTGGTTAGGCTGACTGGAGGATGTCAAGAATGTGCACATGCGGTGAGGGACCCAGAGGACTTGGGGTGAATGCAGAGGGACTTGCAAGAGGGCTGAGGCTGGTGCATAGCTTCCGAAGGGCATGTGGCAGGGCAGGAGGGAGCAATGTGTGGGAGTGGGAGTGGGAAGGGACTGAACAGATATGGTCTGGATTAAGCAGGCAGCAAAGAGAATGGATGCAGCTACTGACGAGTCCACTGCCCCCTTCACAGTCTTTTCAGATTTGTGAAATCCAGGCTGAACAGAGTGCAGGCTCATCTCAAGACTGTCTGCCATGCCCTCAGTGCCATTTGCTACCCATGCTACTACTAAGTCCGAGTTTCTGCTGTTGTTTGGCAATGGCTTTGGGTGGCACCACGTAACAGACTATCCTCTGCAGCCTTGGGGATGCTGCTCCTATGCCCCTCTCATACCTACGGTACAAGTTGGTCTGGCCCTACTCACCGGGTCTGCGACCAGATCTCCCTGTCCAGGATGGCAGCAGTAGTGATAGTGCCGGTCTGAGGATCGATGTGGTACAAGCCTGTCATTGGCAGGGATTGGTTAATGGCATAAGTCACCTGCCCATTCACTCCCTGATCCAGATCATCTGCCAGGACCTGCAAAGCCACAAGAGAGATTCAGCAGTGCAGTTGTGGAGCCCTACAAACCACAGCCCTCCAAGGCCAGACCTACGGATTTATAGGTGCCAGCCCCAGGCCCATGGCACAGCCCCCCACCTCCTCACCCTGGCAGGGGCAGCCAGGGGCCCGGATGTCCCTGTTTGTGCCCCCAGTGCTACCTGGATGACTGGGGAGTCATAGCCCTGTGATTCCCAGATGAATGCCACATAGTTCTGCAGCTGGAAGCGTGGCAAATTGTCGTTCACATCTTGCAGGTTAAGGTTTATGGCCATAAAGCTGAAGGAAGCTGCTGTCTCTGCCTGGACCACAAGGCGCAGCCGGGGGCTGGCCTCAAAATCCAGGCTGCTGGAGTCCTGAACTGAGATGGCACCTGGGGAAACAGCAGGGTCAGGGGGAGAGGGGGTGAGTGATGCACCAGCACACCCAGCCCCCATCTTCTCTTTTGTTCCCTTACACTCAACCCATCCCTCTGCCCATCCATCCATTCTCAAATAGAGAGAAATAGCATAAAGAGCTCCTCTGAGCCCTCTCCAAACTGAAAGCCTTCTCATCAGCTCTGGTGAGCTGCTCTGGTGATAAATCCTGAACACTGCTCAGGACAGACAGCTTCCCCTTACATTAAAGCATGCAATAGTCCACCCACTGGAGACACCATCTGGTATTGTCAGTTTAGAAAAGAACTGCCCCGTGTCAAGCCCCATATTTTGGAGCTAACTGCAGCTATTTGTCTAGGCTGAATCCATAAAAAGGCACTGAAGGACCTGCCAGCAGTTCGCCTGCTAGGAGCCTGAGGACAGACCCCCAGTCTTACCATTCTGAGCCACTGTACACATGGGATCTGGCAATGACAGAGTATTGCTGTCCCACCTAAGAAGGTAGTAGGCACCCTCAAAGGTCTACTAAAATAGATCTAAGATAGATTGGAGTATTGGGTGATCAGCAACAGCATAAAGTTCAACAAAGGAAAATGCCGGGTTCTGCACCTGGGACAGAGTAATGCTGGACACAGGACTAGAATAGGAGATGAATGGCCACAGAGCAGCTCAGCAGAAAGGGCTCTGGGGGTGCTGGTCAACAGCACACTCAACATGAACAGCAGTGTGCCCTGGCACCTGTTCCATGTTTCCTGTGAAGAAATTCTTACCAATATCCAAACTAAATGTCCCCTGGCACAACTTGAGCCCATTGCCTCGCATCCTGTCTCTTGTGACCTGAGAAAAGAAACCAACACCCTTCTTGCTGCAACCTCCTTTCTGCAGACTAAACAGCCCCAGTTACCTCAGCTGCTCCTCATATGTCTTGTTTTCTAGTCTTCACCAGCTTTGTTGCTCTTCTCCGCACACGCTTGAGCAACTCAATGTCCTTAGTGCAGTGAGGGGCCCCAACCTGAACATGATATTTGAAGTGCAGCTTCACCAGTGCTGAGTACAGATGGACAATCATTTCCCTAGTCCTGCTGGCTGCACTATGATGCAGGCCAGGATGTCCTTGGCATTCTTGTCTACCTGGGCACACTGTGGGCTCATATTCAGCCAGCTGTTGAGCAGCATCTCCAAGTCCTTTTCTGCTGGGCAGCTTTTCTGTCAATTTTCCCCAAGCCTATACCACTGCATGGGTTTGCTGTGACCCAAATGTAGCACATGGCATTTAACCTTGTTGAATGCCATACAACTGGACACGGCCTAGCTTGCCCGATCCCTCTGCACAGCCTTTCTACCCTCAAGCAGATCAACACGCCCACCCTACTTGCTGTCATCTGCAAACTTACTGAGGGTGAACTCAATCCCCTCATCAGTATCATTGATATTAAACAAAACTGGCCCGAGTACTGAGCCCTAGGGAACACCACTTATGACTAGACTCCAACTGGATCTAATTCCATTCATAATGACTCTTTGGGCCTGGACATCCAGACATGTTTTTACACACTGAGAGAGCCACGCTCTCTTTGCAGCTCTTTTCAGCCTCTACAGGCAACCACTGGGTAAACTAGTTGGGCGACAGGGATGCAATATCAGCCATGCAGAACAGCTATGTTGCCTTGGACAAGCTTGGCTTCTAAGGGCTCTGCTAACAGCTTTGCATGAGTTCCAATGCACACAGGCCATACATCCAGGAATAGAAGACACTGGTTATAGTGACCAGAATGGCAGCCTGGTTTGGAGAGCAGCTGTATGCTCACCACCTGCAATCCAAGGGCTGGGAGCCAGCTGGGTACCCCCGGGCCCTCTGGTACTGTTTGGCTTCCAGGGCAGGCCCTGCCTCCAGGGCTGGCTTGGCCCAGGGCGAATGCAAGGAAAGTAGCCAGCAGCAGTTCTCCATCTGAGGGGTTGTTCTTGCCCTGGACAGGAATAGTAGAGCCCACGGCACTGTTGTGTGGGACTCGGGATGCTTCTGGCCTTCCCCTGCTCTGGTCAGGCACTTTGGTGTGTAATCCAGTGAGCAAGAGTCCTTCTCCAGCACTAAGCTCTCATACATGGCCTGTGGACAAAACTCTGGTTTTCCCTGGAGAGGAGACAAGCCTGGGATGGCTGAGGACAGTGAAGGACTGGTGCCTATGCACTGGCTTGTTGCAGCAGAGCTGAAGGTCAGGGGCCTAGGCAACTGGTGCAGGGCTGGGAGCTGTGCTGTGCCAGCCCCCTCACTGTGGTGCTGCAGCACCCCACATCTAGTCATAGCATACAGCCCCTTGCGTGGAGAGAAAGCAGGGAAGTGTCTCACAGATGGATGCATGGTACTTGAGAAGGACCATGTTTTAAGGGAAAAAAAGACTGTATTCTGGGCACTTTGCTGGAGGGAAATGTTTCCTCACTGAGATGAAGCAATACTGCCACAGCAACTGAGGTGCAACCAGGATGTGTCCAGGGTGTTCAGGGCACCACTGGCAGACATGGCCCAAACACAGACAAGAAGGGATGTGAAAGGACTAGTATCACAGAGGTGCATGTGGCGTGCCATTCTGTTACCCTTACCAGGCCTTCCTGCAGCACACCATCACAGCTCACTGTGCAGACCAGTGCCACAGCCATGCACAGTGTAGCAGTGCCTTGCTCATACTGCCCAGGACATCAGAAAGAGGGGGTCTCACTGCGTGACTGATTCCACTAGGTCTCAGCCTCCTGCACTGGGGAACAAGATCCCTGTGCAGTAGAGAGGGTCTCGCTGCAGAGCTGGGTGGAAAAGCAAAGGGAAGGAGAGGGGCTCTGTGAGGTCTGTCCCGGTTGCATTGTCTGCATGGGGTTTCAGACCTGAGCTGCTGCAGTGGTGGTAGTACTGCACCGGATCTGCTCAGGGGCAGATCCAGGCAGCTACTGTTCTCGGACAGCCTGCCTGTGAACCATATGGAGGAGACAAGGAATGGCTCTGTGGGCAGCCTGGACATTGGGGGTTGCTTTCATCTCCTGACTATAATGGCAGCCCTGTAGGCATTGGCTAAGACACCTGGTAGACTGACTGCTGGCACAGGGACTAGAAGGAATTAGCCAAGGTGCCACCCTTGTCAGCCCCTCCTGCGTTTCACAGACATAGCAGCGCCACTGATACCAAATGCTCACTTCTGAACGGCAGCTTCAGACAGGCAGACTCCTACGGCACTGTGTTAAAACTGCCCCTGCACAGGTGGAAATCCCTGGGACCGAGAGCACACAAAGGACCAGCCCTGAGCACAGCCACTCTCCACAAAGACCTCTGTGAGCTTGACTGGGAATCTCTTGCATCTGCCCTTTGACTCAGGGTTTCAGGAACTGCTGAGTATCAGTTCCTGAGCTCAGTTTAGAATTGGGGTGAGTTCAGATGCTGGCATGCACCAAGTTATGGAGGAGTAGCAGTCAGACTGTGCACATTGCTTCACTGCAAGGTGGCATCCGGCCCTCCGGGCAGCCAGGGTGCAAGCAGCCCTGCAGGTCAGGCCTCCTGGGGCAGTTGCCATGCTGCAAGGCTGTAGCAGGAAGCCGTAGCTGCAGCTCAGGTTCCTCTGGGCTGGGACACCCTTCCTGACATGCTGTGTCCTGGTCTGGCCTCTTCCCAGTGATCCCTGTGTCCATGCTGTGGCTTGCTCACAGCAGAAGCACAGGGTGGTGAGTGGCTTGCAGTGACACTAGGGTGCTGAGGATACTCTATGGCAGCTGAAGGTACAGTGATGACAGTGGGCTGCCATAGTCACTGTGGCTTGCAGTGGCCAGTCATTAATCATGGTGCTAATGTTTTGCATGCCATGCCATACCATGGATGACTCACAAGGGCCGGCACAGTGGCCAGAGGCTGCAGAGGGCACAAGCACTGTGGCCAGAAAGACCTTTGACAGCCCAGAACCCTTTTCCAACCCCAACCATCCATCAGGCCACAAGAGAATGGCATTTTCTCAAGAAGCTCCAAGTTGACCTCTAGGCTCTGGGGACTTTTTCATACCCCAGCCTCTTCTAAACTACAGAGCAAGCACCAATGTCACAGCAAGGCATCCCTCACCCTGCCCTCAGCCAGGACTTCCCCGATGTCAAGGGATACGTAGCCTTTCAAATGCTGCCCTTTGAAGCTCATGGTGCAAACAATGCTTGCCCAGCATCACTGGGCAGCATCCTACAATCTGCCTCACTGCTCTGCCTGGGCTACCAGCCATCCACTAGCACCTCTACTATATTCAGCACCCACTCACTGCTCAGGGAATAGTGGTGCAGAGGGAGGGCTCTTAGAAATGCACCTTAGAAATACCCATGGGAGACTGAGTGGTTCCCCATTTGTTGTCACCTTTGGGACCACACAGAGACAGCCATCAATCCCCAGCAGCGCTGTAGTCATGGCAGCTGCATGCACACCTCTAAGGCCCCAACACAGGATGTCTCATTTAGCTGATCTTGCCATCTAAGGCCAGGGCTGCACCCAGATTGCCTCTTAGCAATGGCCCTGGCCTCTGCTAACTTCTGAACTGGGCCTGCGAATTTTTTGGGGAAAGATCCAGTTAGCAGGGACCAAAATTATGCTAAGAGCTGTGTTAGCAACCTCTGGACAATGATGGGATAGTGTCTATGTCCAAATCCTAATACCATTAAATTTACTGGTAGAGGTGTAGACTGTGTTCCTGTGCCTTTGGAGGGCTCTGAGATTTGTGATAGCTGAGCAGGCACTGACAGAGCACAAGTGACCTCCCCTTGCTGCTTCCCCAAGTGGTCCTGCTGCTGTACCTGAATTGGGCTGGATAAGGAAAGCATTCTTTTCGTTGCCACTGATGATGCTGTATGTGATGCGCCCAGAAGAGCCCCCTGTGTGCACAGCTTGGATGCTAGCGACAGCAGTACCTGTAAGGGAGGGAACAATGTTGAAGGGGCAGCAGAGTCTCAGGGCAGGTGCCAGAGGTCAGGGTGGTTGGTGGGCAGCACATGCTGTACCACAGGAACATGGCCCCGCCTGAGGATACTGCTGCCAAAGGAGGTGAGATCTAATGGTAAACTCTGAGCTGAGAGTCAGGACTTCCGGGGCCTGTCTGCGGCCCTTCTATGGTCTCACTGAACCCTGCAGACCTTCCAGGAGCATCTGTGCACCTGTGACCCACAGGATTACCACCCTCAATGCCCTGGGCACCAGTCAGGCCCTGCTATCCCCTGGATCTACACAAAGCATGATGACTTCCAAAAACCCTGCAGTTCTCCCCAGTCTAAACATCCCCCTTCCTCCCCATCCTCTCCCATTTCATCCCAGCCTGTGCTGGGCACTCTGCTTAGCTGATACCTGGGGCAGCATTTTCTGGCAGGGCCACTTCACTGGTGCTCCGGGGAAAGCGCAGCCCCCGGTAGGGCTCTTCCTGCAAATGGATCACCACCACACCAGTAGAGGAAAGCGCAGGTTGCCCCAAATCTGTGGCCAGGATGAAAAGAGTCCGCTGGCGCTGGCTGAGTGAGCCCAGGGGCTGCAGCAGCTGGATATCCCCTGTGTAGGAGTTGATTGCGAATGCAGAGTTGGGGGTGGCAAGGCGATACAGGATGGAGGCGTTGGCACCTGCATCCCTGTCCTCTGCCCTCATGGTGGCCACAACCTGCTTGAGTGATGTGTGGCGAGACAAGTTGACAGTCAGCGGGCTGTGCAGGAAGGCAGGAGCATGGTCATTGACATCCCGCACCGTGACCGTGACCCGCACAGCTGCACTCTTGGGTTCCCATGGTGCTGAGTCCACAGCCTTGGCAAGGAAGCTGTAACTGGCGTGGCGCTCCCGGTCCAGTGTCTGGGCACTTCTGATGCACCCACTCTGTGGTTCTACTTGGAACATGCCCAGTGACTCATTGCCCAGGTAGTAGGTAACCTGCCCATTGGTGCCCTCATCAGGGTCCTCAGCTTCCAGCTGCAGAACCAGGGCACCAACAGGCAAGTCCTCTGGCACCTCCACCACATAGCTGGTCCGAGCAAAAACAGGTGCATTGTCATTTAGGTCCAACACCCGCACGTTCACTGACATGGTGGCACTGCGCGGAGCGGTGCCATGGTCTTGCACCACCACTGTGAGGGTGTAGAAAGCAACTTGTTCCCTGTCAAGAGCACGTGCAGTGGAGAGGACACCAGAGACAGGGTCTAGGATGAAATCCTGCCCAGGGTCTCCATCTGGAAAAGAAGAGAGGGGACAGCAAGACAGCATTATTGTAACTTGAGGTTGGCACAAGAAGGGTCCTGACCTATGCTGCCTGGAGGGACAGTATGAAGTCCATCCCAGTGTGGCCTGCCAGAGAGGGTAGAGTGAGCTGTTCTTTGTAAGTCCCTAGTGGGACTTAAGTGGGACTGAATCTCCCTGGTCCAGATCTGTGTGTGTATGTGTAAGAACTGGATCCACCAGCTCACAGAGCAGTGCTGTTGCCACAGATAATGCCTGGTGTAACAACAAAGACATTTTATTTAACTATCTGTAAATTCAACAGGCCAGAGCAGGCAAGAGAGGTGTGGAACTAATTTGAGCCTGAGGAACCAGAGAGAGCCTGGGGAATGAGGCAATGTGGCCTGTACACATTCTGAGGTGCTCTTTACTGGGGGCAGTGAAACTAGAGGGATGAGAGGAAGGAGCAGCAACACATGGTCTGGAGCAGGAGAGAGCTGATGTGGAATGGGAATTGCCACAGACGATGCTTCCAAGAGCTCCTAGCAAGCCTGGGTGAACAGCTGCTACCCACCACCAAGAACGAAACGACAGAGCTCTCTCTGTTCCTATGCTCCTCACCTGCCACGTGGTACTCCAAGCGCCCATTCTCGCCTCCATCAGGATCAGTGGCCCGCAGGGTGTAGAGTGCTACACAGCTTTGGTTCTCAGGGACCTCCACAGAACAGGATTCACTCTCTAGGTGTGGTGTGTGGTCATTCTCATCCCCTACCGTTATCCGCACAGTTGCCTTGGAGAGGTTGGGGGGCAGGCCACCATCCCGTGCATAGACTGCAGGAACACAGCAAGAGTGCTGCAGAGTACCCTGCTAACTGGGAGCTACTACCAAGGCTGTCACATGCAAGTCACAGACAATCACAGGGGAGACATGCATGGGATCACTGGCATTCCTACATGCTCAAACCACCCAACAACCTTGCATGCTCTGCAATCCCTCATCACTTCCCATGGCCTGCCCGCCTCGCAACACCACCCTTTCCCAGCAGTGAGGAGCACCCATCTGTCTCCTCTGTGCTACCTATAACCCACCCTGCCATGTCTGCTGCTCCCTTTCACGCACTAGCACAGCCATACCCATCAGCACATGCTGCTCCTGCTCCTCCCGGTCCAGGGCATGTGTGGTGACAATAAGCCCCGTCTGTGGGTGGATGGAGAATGGTCCCCCAGAGAGACCCCCATAGGTCACCTGCCCATTGGCACCTGCAGGGAGGAGTACATTTGAGGGCAGCCCAGCAGCAACGCCAAGAACCTCTCACTTGGCTCCCAGCCCTGCACCTCCTTCCCCTCAGCCTTCCCATCCAGGGGGCAGACAGACTATGGAGGAGGATGTTCTCGCTGTCTGCCAAGTAAAGGTGTGGGTAGAGATGTGTGGTGGAGGGAGGTCCCAGCCCAGTCCAGCTTGTGGAAGGGAAAATGGGACAAGGAACCTCCAAGAAACAAAGCCCATTGACTTGGGAAGCAAAGGGAATCAATCTCTGTTCTCATTCTCAGCTTTTCCCAGGGTCCATCCCATCCCTCTTTACCAGGCCAAGTGATGGTTCCTCCCTCCATGGTCACCCAGGCTCTCCAAACCAGATGGGAGGGAGCAGAATGCACCTCGTCCTGCAAGTTGCATCCCCAGAAGGGCTCCTGACCAAACTGGGCAGCTCACCCTTGCCCTGCATCCTCACCCAGGTCCCGGTCTGTGGCCAGCACCTGCAGTACAGGGCTGCCAGCTGGCAGGTTCTCCATGATGTGCGCTTCATACTCAGGCTTCTCAAAACTGGGAGCCTCATCGTTGACATCCAGCACCAGCACAGAGAGTAGCTGTGTGGCCGAGCGGCGTGGGAAGCCATGGTCTGTGGCCACCACAGTCAGGTTGTGCTGCACCACCTCCTCCCGGTTCAGCGCCCGCACAACAGAGAGCGCACCTGCAGACAGGGGGAGAGGGATGATCTGGGACCGCATGCCATCAGGGCCAACCACTCCCAGGACAGAGCTGTCACAAGGCTGCAGGCATTGGGGTGAGCTTGAGAGACAGCAACGTCACACCAGCCAGGTGCTATGCTTGGGGCTGTCCACACCCCATAAGTCCTTCTTACCTCCAGGTGATCTGTACTCCCCAGCCCACACTCTCCTTCTGTGCACCATGCTACATCCCCACATGTGCCTGCACCCTCCTCAGACCCCACGTTCCCAGTGTTGCTGCTGCCCACCCTGCATCCTCCCAGGCCCTCACCAGTGCTGGGGTTAAGGTGGAAGCGGCCATCACTGTTGCCTGCTCGTAATGAGTAGCTCACTCGCCCATTCTCTCCCAAATCGTTGTCCTGGGCCACCACGTGCAGAGCCACGAACCCAGTTGGCTGATCCTCCATGACGCTGACAGCAGCAGGTGACAGAAACACGGGTGCATTGTCATTCTCATCAGTCACAAATACACGGGCCGTCACAGCTGCCGAGCGGCGCTGGCTGACATTGCGTGCCTGGTCTGTGGCCTCCACCACCAAGAGGAAGGAGGCAGCAGCCTCCCGGTCAAGGCCCTGGCGAAGGGTCAGCAGTCCTGATCGGCTGTCAAGCTGGAAGGGGGCCCCAGGGGGCTCCTGGCGCAGTAGGGCATAGCGCACCTGGCTGTTGGGGCCTACGCCATCCCCATCCAGCGCCTGGAAGGTGAAGATGGACGAACCAGCCTGCACGTTCTCGGGCACCACAATGGTGATGGGGTCTTCAGGGAAGGTGGGTGCCTGGTCATTGCAGTCCTGCACATGGATCTGTACCAGCACCAGTCGGCTGGAAGGATAGCCATGCTGTGTGTCCTCAGCACTCACCTGAAGCATGTGCCGTGCCCCGGCTTCATAATCCAGCTCCTGGGCAGCGTAGATCTCCCCTGTCACACTGTCAACAACAAAGGCGCCATCCCCACCACCTCCTACCACTGTGTAGGTCAGCTGTCCTCGTGCAGGGGCATCTGGGGGTGCCACTGAGCCGATCACAGACCCTGGCTTGACCCCCTCGAGAGGGTGCAGTGTCAGCACGGTGGCATCGGGCCGGGGCAGCACACGGGAGGATGGCAGCACCTGAGAGGAGAGGCAGCAATCAGGGGTGCATACCAGGATCTTGCATGTTGCGGAGGTGGGGTGGGGAGGGGGGCTCTTGGGGAGCCAGTGGGCATGGGGCCTGAGGAGTGCAGGTGTATGAAGGCAAGGTCACAGGTCTTGTGGCCTAACAGATGAGTAACAACTTGAAAAACATGCTGAGAATGAGCACAGGCTTGACAGGATGAAAGACAAGCTCCACCTGGGGAACTAGAGTAGGTAAGGACAGACAGAGCTGCTGAATGAGCAGAGAAGGCTCAGGTAGATCAATGTATATAAATATCTGAAGAGAGGGTGTATGGAAGATGGAGCCAGGCTCTTTTTTGTGGCACCCAGTGATGAGAGGAGGCACTGAGCACAAGGCTGTGAACCTTGTCTACCCTCCAGTTGGAGGCTGGTCACAAGTTGCATCCCTCTTGGCTCAGTATTAGGGCCAGTTCTTTTTAATATCTTTATCAATGATCTGGACAAGGGAAGTAAGTGCACCTTCAATAAGTTTGCAGGTGACACAGAGTTGGGCGGGAGTGTTGATCTGCTCATGGGTAGGAAAGCTTTACAGAGGGATCTGGATAGGCTGGATTGATGAGTCGAGGACAACTGTACGAAGTTCAACAAGGTTAAGTGCTGGGTCCTACCCTATGGGTCACAAAAACCCCATGCAATGCTACAGGCTGGGGGAAGAGTGGCTGGAAAGCTGCCTGTCAGAAAGGGACCTGGGGGTATTGGTTGATAACAGACTCAACATGAGCCAGCAGTGTGCTCAGGTGGCCAAGAAGGCCAATGACATCTTGGCTTGTATCAGAAATAATGTGGCCAGCAGGACCAGGGAAGTGATTGTTCCTCTGTATTCAGCTCTGGTGAGGCCACATTGAGTTCAGCTTGGGGCCCCTCACTACAAGAAAGACATCAAGGTGCTGGAGCATGTCCAAAGAAAGGCAATGAAGGTGGTGAAGGATCTAGAGAACAAATCTTATGAGGAATGGCTGAGGGAACTGGGGTTATTTAGCCTAGAGAAAAGGAGGCTCAGAGGAAACCTTATCACTCTACAACTACCTCAAAGGAGGTTGTAGTGTGGGGGGTCAGTCTCTTCCCCCAAGTAACAAGCAACAGGAAATAGGAAATGGCCTCAAGTTGCACCACTGGAGGTTAGATTAAATACTAATACTAGATTAATACTAATACTAGATTAATTAAATTAATTAAATTAATTAAAATACTAGATTAATACTTTTTTTTTTAGAAAATTTTTTTAGAAAAAAATCTTCAGTGAAAGGGTGGTTAGACAATGGAAGAGGCTGCCAAGGGAGGTGGTGGAGTCTCCATCCATGGAGATCTTCAAAAGCCACCTGGATGTGGTTGTTAGCAAGTGGCTCTGGGTGGCCTTGCTGGAGCAGGGAGGGGTTGGACCAGATGCCTCCAACCTCAGCCATGCTGTGATTCTGTGATTGGGTTAGACACTGTAATAGAAACAGATGCCAGCAGAAACAATTCTGCAAAACATAAGCAAGAGTGGGCAAGAAGAGAGGTAATGCTCATTCAGATGAGAGGTACAGAGAAGAAAGACAACCTAGTGTGACCTGAAGATAAATAAATACCATTACTACTTTTATTAAAGATTGTGAAGTTAATTCAGGGATGATGTACCGCTGTGGACAGGAGTGAGAGAAAAGTAATAGTGTCATCTGAAGGGAAAACATGTTGAAGAACTCAGTGCAGTCTTGTCAAGGAGCTGGGGAAAAATAAAGTCCATCAAAACTGTCAACTCAGAGGAGTATCAGAACTAGTGACTGCCAAGCAAATAGCTACGTTATGGGCATGCAAACAAGCACTTCAGGGACAAAAAGCATGTCAGCCTGGTCTCAGTACTTTGAAGGCCAAGGAAGAACTTGAAAAACAAGAACAGTTAGACATGGCATAAAAAGGAAATAGTTTTAAAACGTATTGTGGAATGGCTAAAGGCAGATGTGCCAGGCTAACACAGTACTTCTATCCTCAAACACAAAGGAAACACAGTAGATCTAATTTAATATAATAATAAAAGAAAGCTGTGTACGTTAAAGGTTTGCTGACAGAGTTAGAGGGCACTGCCAGCACAGAGAAAGAACAGAACATCAAACGAAGGGAGTCAAGTGACCATGGGAACTGCAACAATGGGGACAGGATGTGAAATGGTGTACCGTGAAAGCGCATTGACTGTGGGGGAATCAGAGTCTCTGCTGTAAAATTAAATTCATTACTAACAACAGAGAAAGGACTCAGCTATCTGAGCTAACACATCAGACGGTGAGTGCCAAAGCTATGCATACATGAAGAAATTCCTGCACATCAGGAGAAATGTTTTCAGTAGATGCTGGGAAGAATTAATGCCTCTGGGCAGGGGACTTCTAAGGTTGTCTCTGCAACAACGTGTAGGACTGGTATGGCTGTCCCAGTCTGGAAAAGACAAATGTTTACTACTAATGCTGATGCTGACCACTTTATGAATGAGAGCATTTACGAATGAGTGGCAGCTAGTCTCTTCCCATCCCATATTCTCCACCACAATGGTGGGGCTGGAGCAACAGTTGAGCAAGGGCAGAGGGTGCCCTGGGATGGAGGTGGTGGAGGGCAAGAAGGGTATGGAGGAAGGCTGCCAAGTAGCTGAATGGTGTCCTCCAAGAGATGAGCAAGGAGTGGATGGTACAGGGATGAGAGCAGCTGGGGTGCTGGATACCTGAATGCGGATGATGGCCGAGGTACTGCGGGGCACCGTGCCCCGGTCACTGGCTGTCACAGTGAAGATATACTCAGCACGGTCAGACCGGCGTAGCACTGTGGCAGTCCGCAGCTCTCCAGTGGCCACATGCAGTGTGAAACGCTCTGCCCAGGCTCCTGCAGAGAGAAGGTGAAATGCTGCAGGGAGAGGCAGAGAGGAGGGAGGGGCAGAGGACATGCTGGTATGGAGGAAGGACTGTGGCATGACAGGGCTGGGGCAGGGGTCACCCATCCGCCCAAAAGGGTCATGGCTGCACAAGAGAGAACAGTGCCAGGTAGCCAGGTCAGCAGCTCGTACCTATTAGTGAGTAGGTGATGGTCCCATTCTCACCCTCGTCAGGGTCCTTGGCCTGGAGGGAGGCAACGAGAAGTCCCGACGGCTTCTCTTCCAGCACCTGCAGCACAGCCCAGAGAGCAGCTGAGTGGCACAGGGCATCCTCCAGAGCATTCCCACAGACCCCAAGCACAGCATCTGTGTCTTCCTACACCCGTCCTGCACCTTGCCCAGGGCACAGCTCCCCAGCCAAGACCTGAGTCTGCACAACATGGGGAAGTTTGCAGCCAAGCAGGCAGACGGAGGTCCTGCCCTGCCATCCCCCTGTGCCGCCCAGCTTAACGCAGCTCGGCAGCCTTGGCGCATGCTGCAGCAGTGAGCTGCAGGGTGATGGAGGGACACTTCACCAATGTTACACCCAAGGCCTCTGCAGCAAAGAAAATCCCCTCTGCCCCCACTTGACCCCTTTGGAGGCAAATGGAAATGTTCAAGCTCTGACTAGTGCAGAGGCCACTCACCCTGGCAATGGAAAGGGTCCCCTCAGTTCCCACCAGCCAGCCCAGGGCAGTTCATGATCGCTGGAAACGCATCGGGCAGTTCTTCCTGCACCCAAACACCCCTACTCCTAGGGCTTTTCCCTTCTCTCCTTTGCTTCTAGTTAGCATTACTGACTGGCTGCCTGCGGGCACTTAAGACTACCATTCTGTGCCAGTGCATCACAGTACCTTTAAGGCATGAATTATGCACATCCTCAGCTAACACTACACTCTATGCTTCCTGACAGAGGCCACACATAACAGCATTGCATGGAAACTCCTAGAATCATAGAATCATGGAATATCCCGAGTTGGAAGGGACCTATAAGGATCATTGACTTCAACTCCTGGCACCACGCAGGTCTAACCCCCAAAAATTCAGACCATATGACTAAGAGCGCCGGCTCCTTTAGTGGATAACTATCCTAATGGATAACTATTCACTCCTTCCGTGGATAGTTAGGGAAGTAGACACATCCCCATTACTGCCCCTCACCATCCATCAGTGTTAGGGGTACCCTCAGCAAACAACCACACCTGCTGGCAGACCCGTCTCTCCTCCAGCGCTGACTATTTGCACCCATCAACACCTCACCAGTAGAGCAGGCACCCCACTTGGCACAGATTCTGTGATCCCTTTCTCACCAGTACGATGCTGTCACAGACCAAATTCACATCCTACAGCACAAATCGCCCTCACAGACCCAGCTGTGCTCTCTGATCTTTGTGTGGTACCGCTTCAATGCATGCATACACAGGACAAACACAATCCAAGAAAGAGTCCAAGGAAAGAGTCTGCAAGCTTTTGAGTGGAGGCAAGTGTTAATGTTGTTGCACAAGCTGCTGGCACCACGCTGGTGGCGCTCACAGAGGGGGAGCGGGGGCGGAGGGGGACAACAACCAGAGGAGCTGGACTTGTTTAGCCGGGCCAAAGAGTGATGTGACTGCACTCTGTAAACACTGAGGAAAGGGGAGGGAAATTCCAAGGAGAGAGAGGAGCTATTTAAGCAAAAACACAATATTGGCACAAGAACAAATGAGTATAAAGTGGTCAGAAATTAGTTTAGGCTGGAAATTAAGAGACGGTTTCTAACTACCAGATCAAGGAATCTGGAACAGCATTTTACAGCAGTGATGGAGGCAGAGGACCTTCTAAATATAGCTCAGCTGTTTATGAAAAGGACTATCTATGTGGACACCTCTGAGCAGGGCCATGCTTAGGAGGCCCCTTCCAAGCCCTCCTCTGTAGCAGGCTGGGACAGGGCTTGCCCCCATGCTGTTCATAATCACCTGCAACCAAGATACAAGGGGTTCCAACTTCATGCACATGGTCTCACTGCCCGTCCACCAGAAATCAAACCCCACTTGAGGAAAGCAGTGACTCAGTGGGTGAGTTAAAAAATCAGCAGCCACACAGGCTCCATTACAAATGTCATTTCAGGTGCACAAACAGAGAAATAAATAGCAATAGAAGTGGTCCTGCCTCTGCAAAAACCTCCACCTTAGTAAAATTACCACCAGGCAGGCTTCTCCAGGTCAGATGTCCACCCTCCAAGAAGGCTGCTGCAAATTCCAACCCGGTCCAAAGAGAACTGTCTCAACTAGAGGCACAACTCAAACAGTGGCTGGCAGTGGATAGAGAAGATGCAAGAAGTAGGGTACGTATGGAATAATTCTCCTGTGAAACCTTCCCAGCTTCCAGCAGTCTGTGGCTAAGTCACTTCCTGAGCCACAGATCGTACTTTTGTTCAACAGCCTTTGATGGATTTTTTTCTTTCCATGAATTCATCTAACTTTGAACCCATGCAACTTTTGGCAATGACTTCACATTTTAATTACGTTCTGCATGAAAAAGTACTGCCTTTGTTTATTTTAAACCTGCTGCCCGGTCATTTCCTACGAAGCTGCCTAGTTCTTGTATTGTGAAAAGTGCAACCTCTAATTTCCCCATGACTCTCTCTGTGCCACTCAATGCACACCTCTGTCATATTCCTGAAGTATCTATCATGCCAAAGAATGTTCAAGTATTTTCTCTCTGCATGGAAGCCATTATCTACTAGAGATCACATTAACACTCTTTTCTGAGCCTTTTATATCACTATTGCTTATTCAGTGGAATGAATATAACAACTGCTTGAGAGAGTCCAGCCAGAGCCACAAGGATGATTAAGGGAGTGGAGCATCTTCCTTATGAGGAAAGGCTGGGGGGCTGGGTCTCTTTAGCTTGGAGAAGAGGACACAGGAGTGACCTTATTTGCGTTGATATGTATAAATATGTATATGTAAACATATACCTATATATATATATATAAATATGTATAAATATGTAAAGGGAGAGTGTCAGGAGGATGGAGCCAGGCTTTTCTTGGTGACACCCAATGATAGGACAAGGGGCAATGGATGTAAGCTGGAACATAGGAGGTTCCGCTTAATTATGAGACAAAACTTTTTCACGGTGAGGGTGACAGAACACTGGAACAGGCTGCCCAGGGGGCTTGTGGAGTCTTCTTCTCTGGAAACATTCAAAACCCGCCTGGACATGTTCCTGTGTGACATGATTTAGGTGTTCCTGCTCCGGCAGGGGGATTGGACTAGATGATCTTTCAAGGTCCCTTCCAATCCCTAACTTTCTGTGATTCAGTGAGTCTGTGAAGGCACAACAGAGTGTACACAGAGTTTTTCTCTCAGTCTCTGTTCCTTTTCTAATAAAACACAGCATTTGATTCACCTTTTTGACTGCTGCTGAGTCCTGAGATGAAATTTTCACAAAGCATTTACAGTGATGCCCTGAGATTCTCCCTAGACTTCAGTTGCCATTTCAGAGCCCTTCACTATGTAAGTGAAATTCATATTGCTTTTTGCCATGTATATTAGCACTTTCTAGTTAGCAACAATGAATGCCATCTCCCATCTTCTTTTCTCTCATTGCATTTACCTGCCCTCAGGACTCCAAATACACCTCAGCCTTGCTGTGTCTCCTCAAGGATGCACATGCTTTTGTGGTACCTTTGCAAGAGAAGAGACCTGAGCTCCAGCAGAACACTCCCACTGTTTCATGGCCCAGACGCTAGAATCCACTGCAGCACACTTGTGCTGCAGGTGTCCACACACATGAGCAAAGACATTCAGCAGACTGCAGACAGGGAGTGCTAGCAATGCCATTCTGCAGAGCCTGTTCTATTACACCCAGCAGTGTAATGGCCAGCTGGCCCTGGCCTGCAGGAGTGACCCAAAGGCCAGTGCTCAGAGAGAGCATGAGACTAACTCTGCCTTCCCCTGCCTCCACCAAGCCCTGAGAGATGCCACCATACAGTCCACGCCTTGCCAGACAGTTCTGCATGCAGAGTGTCAGCTGGACAGGCACGAGAAAGTCTGGGCAAGGGGAGCTGTGGATGGAGCAGGAAGGGAAGCAGTAACCATCAGGGCAGGCCTGACCAGAGCTGTGGCACCCCAGGCCATGTCAATGGCCTCCCAGCTGCAGCAGCGGCCAGCCAGCACAGCCTGGCCCAGGCAGAACCTGCAACACGGGAAAGGCTCCCATCACTGGGATGTTTAAAACCCAGTGGGACACAAGTAGCTTTGAGCAGGCTGCCTGAAATGCTGTAAGGATGCATGCAAGCGCATCCTTTCAGTTGTAGGTGCTCCCCACTCCATACAGAGATGAGGACAGGGTCTACATCGCCCACCCTGCCCTCCATCACTGCTGGTGTCCTGGCCACATAAGCTGCTCCAGAGGGGCCACAGCAGAGCAGGGCTGGGAGATGAGGTCTGGTCCTTTTCTTCAGCAGCACAGACATAGCTCAGTCCATACCACACTGGGAGCATGGGTGACCACAGCCACCAGGCCATACTGAGAGGGAAAGTTGGGTTGGAGCCCATCAAAGATTCTCAACAACCTGGGCAGTGCTTTCTTGACCTCCCAGAAACCTCAGTGGCTATGCTGAAAGTCCTGAGACCCAGAAGATAAATGCTTGTGAGTGTTTTACTCCTGGCTCTGCTGGCTCAGGTTTGGGGCTCCCCTTCACCTTTCCTCCTTGCAGGCAGCTGTGAGCCAAGAGCTTCTGCCTGCTGCTCAGTCCTATTGGCACCAGAGCCCTTTGCAGTCCCCACTCTGTGTACAAGGAGACCTCTATTTCCTAAGGGCATGCCCATCTTACCACATCTCCCTCAGATTTGCCAGGCTGCCCTGGCTGCTGCATGGGTGCAACCTGTGACTGTTTCTCTCCCACTCTGAGACTCCGCTGTGTGCCCTTCCCCTATCTGCCCCCAGGCTCAGAGGCTACCACGCTGCTGCCCCACTAGGACCTCAGCCTGCTGCACCTACCTGCACAGGCAGTTCCTGACCACTGGCCACATGAAGGAAAGCAGGAGTGTTGTCATTTTCATCCAGGACAGTGACATAGATGGTTCCTGTGGCACTGCGGGGTGGTGCTCCCCCATCCTGCACAATCACCAACAGTTGGTAGCTGGACTGCTGCTCCCGGTCCAGGCTGTGCTTGGTGCTGAGCTCTCCTGTGAGGGAGAAATCCTCTTTAGAGAAGGGCCTGTGCTCAGGTGTGTTGCTGGGGAGCCCAGCACTGCAGGGGTAGGAAGATGATTAATTTGTTGTGATACTGGCCTGGCCTGCATCACTTTTGACCTGCCCTGGGTATTTTCCCCAGCCAGTCCCAGCCTAAGAAGCCAGGGGGACTCTCACCTGTCTGTGTGTGGATAAGGAAGTTGGGCTCATGCTGGAGCAGACGGTAGGTGAGACGGCTATTCTGTCCAGCATCCCGGTCACTTGCCATCACCCTTCCCACACTGCTACCAGGAGCTTGATTCTCAGGAACAGTGAAGAAGTAACGCTCCTCACTCAGCCGAGGGCTGTTGTCGTTCTCATCAGTGATGCTGATTCGTACAGTGCTGGTGCCTGTTTTCCGGGCTTCCCCCCCTGTGGCACTGCCTCCTGCCGATGCCAGCACTGTGAGCACATACAGGTCCCGTGTCTCCCGGTCCAGGGCACTTTTGACATATAGCCAACCGCTCTCAGGCATGATGCCAAAGCTGGCAGCATCCCCATCTGCACGCAAGTGGTAGGTAAGGGTCATGGCTTCTGCATCGCGTGCCAGGGCCCGCACCTGCAGGAAGCGAGTGGAGACAGGCACACCTTCCCGCACCTCCACACGATAGGTGAGTGTGTCAAAGATGGGCCCATTGTCATGCTCAGCTTGCACATGCACCAGGAGTGTGAAGGTGGAGCTGAGCTGGGGAACTCCACTGTCTCGGGCCACAATGGCCAGCCTGTATGCTGCGCTGGCTTCATACTGCAGTGCTCCGACCAGTCGCACTGCCCCTGATGAGCGCTCAACACTGAAGGTGCCATCACCTCCTGACACCAGCTCAAAATTCACCTGACCATTGGCACCGCTGTCGCGGTCCTCAGCCTGCAAAGTGTACACTGTAGTCCCAGGCTCTGTGGCCTCTGGCAGCAGAATGGAGTCAGAGGTGGCTGGGAACACTGGTGCATTGTCATTCACATCTGACACAGAGATTTTCACACGGGTGTTGCTATATGCAGGGGGTGAACCACTTCGGGCCTGGACATCCAGAATGAGGACTGCCTGAGACTCGTGATCAAGAGGCAGGCTGGTGCGGAGCTGCCCAGAGCCAGAGTCAATGGAAAAATAGCCATGAGGATCCCCCGAGGAGATGGAATAAAAGATGTCATCGGCATGACCTGCAGATAGGGAAATGAAGACAGGAGGAATGATTTGTGTACCTGGCCCTCCTCCTCAGCCTGCTACAGACAGCATCAGGGTTGGACATTGCTGTCTAGGGCAGACTCTGGTCTGGAGATACAGAGCAGCACTCTGCATGCTTGTGTGCATGGGCACAAGTGTGTGTACACACATGTAAGCATGTGTGAGAGTAAGTATTGGAACAGAGTGACAGTCCTGGGGTGCACATTCAGATGTGCATGCCTTTGAGCATGCATGGAGCTCCCAGAATGGGGTTGCTTTCTGAGGAAGTGTGATACCAGACTTTCAAAACAATGCAGGAACAGCAGAAAGTGACTGCATATAAAAGGGCCAGGCCCATACCTGGAGGATTCTGGGCATGGACAGCCCCCACGTTGGTGCCCTGCAACATGTCCTCGGGCACTGTGAAGAAGTACTGGGCTTGCTCAAAGATGGGGGGCGAGACTGTGCCCTCTACGATGCTGATGTTCACTCGGGCGTTTGGCTGTGCCTGTAGGCCCCCTCCATCTTGTGCAGAGATCACCAGCTGCACCAGGGTGTTGGCTTTACCACTCAGGGACCATGAGAGGGAAATGACACCTAGGGAAGAAAGACGTTCAGAGGGTACTAAGCCTGCACCCCTACATCACGTGGCACCAGAGCAACAGGACAAACTATAAGCTTGAAATCGTAGAATCACAGAATGGCGCTTGGGTTGGAAGGGACCTTAAAGATCATATAGTTCCAACCCCCGTGCCATGGGCAGGGATGCCACCAACTAGATCAGATTGATCAGGAAATGAAAGACCTAAAAGGGTAGCAAACAATGTGTGTCACAGGGCAACTTGCCATGGAAGAATTGGAGTAAAGAATAGGAACCCTGCTGGGAAAGGCTCCCCAGATTCTCCGTTCTCAGCCTCAAGTCTAGTCCTGAGCTAAGCAGCAATGAAGGCTGTGAGAAGCAAGACAGAGAGCAGAATTTGGGAGAGGGGAAGGAGGGAACAGGACTTCTGATGTGGGGCACAGGGCGATGGTCAGGGCGCAGCAGTGGCAGGTGGGATCTGGGCTGTGAGTAGGCTCCTGGAGGAAATGCAGAACTGCAGAACCTTCCAGGACAAATCCTACAAAGGAGGTGGCCCTGCATTAGGATGGCCAGTAGGCCTGTTCTCATCCCAGCCAACTTTTGGCAACCTGGGGACCACTGTGGGCAGACCCTGATGCCTCTGCTAAGCACAGGACACCACCCTGTCCCACTGAGGGCTCCTGGCACCACACACCTATGCACACACCTCCCCAGCAGAAACTGCTCTGACTTTGGTGGCCAAAGAAGGCAAGAGACAAGACAGGCAATGAGAAAGGTTGGACTTTGTGGCACATAGAGTTATAAGGGAAGAGAGTAAATTGAGCAGGGGAGAGGAGGCAACTGGGCAGGGACAAGAAACTAAGCAGGATACAGCCTGATGAGACAAAACAAGCAGTGTGCAGGAGGAAAGGTGCAGTGAGTTCATAGAATCACAGAATCATAGAATATCCCGAGTTGGAAGGGACCCATAAGGATCATCAAGTCCAACTCCTGGCACTGCACAGGTCTACCGAAAATATTAGACCATGTGACTAAGTGCACAGTCCAATCGCTTCTTAAATTCAGACAGGCTTGGTGAAGTGACTACTTCACTGGGGAGCCTGTTCCAGTGTGCGACCAGAGTTAGGGATGACAATGAAAGTGAGGAAGAAAGAGGGGACAAATAAGGAAGAGAGCAGGGAGCAGAATCTAGGAGTCAGAGATTGAGTCTCAGAATGGGCAGCTGGGAGATCAAGACACTGGGACAAGGAAGAAATGTCCAGGAGAGGAACAGACATATTCTGGTGGCACTGCTTGTATTGTATTATTTTTGTATTTTATTATTTTTTTTGTATTGTATTGTATTGTATTATTATTATTGCTTGTATAATTGCTTATTATTGCTTGTATAATTGTATCCCACTGCTCTGGCTGATGCTTCCTCTGGCTGGCCCTGAGCTCTCTCACCTGTGTCCTTGTTGAGAGAGAAGAGAGGGGGTGAGTTCCCCAAGACAATGCGGTAGGTCACTTTCCCATGCAGACCTTCATCCTTGTCATGGGCAGTAACACGCAGCACAGCTGTACCCGGCATGCTCTGTGTGCTAATGCTGGCAGCATACTCTAGCGGGTAGAACACTGGCCGATTGTCATTTATGTCCTCCAGGAAAACCTTCACATACACCATCGAGTTCAAGCCACCCTGTGGAAAAAAAACAGATCAGAGATGGGGCAAGGAGCAGGGGCAAGGACAATTGTATCCCCTGCACAGTGCTGAGACAGCAGCATTGCATCCCCATTGGCATCTGCAGCACTCACCCCATCAACAGCAGTGATGGTGAAATCATAGGCAGACGTGCCCTCATCACGGTCCAGAGGCTGCACTGTACACAGTTGCCCCGTGTTCTTGTCGATGCTGAACTGCGTGGGGACCACACTGCCAATGCCAGAACCAACGGAGTAGGAAAGGGAGCCGAAGAGGCCGCTGTCAGCATCGGTGGCTGTCACCTGGATAGGAGAAGGCACTACTTAAGCAGGGCAGCACTATTGAGACCACCAGCCTAAGCAGACAGACCCAGCCCACCACCTTTATAACCCAGTACTGCCCCCTACTCCACAGCCCACAATTACTGCACAGCCCCCAAAGCTGGCCACAGCAAAGCAGACTGACTGTTAATGCCTCAGTCCTGACATCCTTGTCCCAGACAAGATGACTCCCTCTGCAGCATTCTCTGCAGGAGGACAGGTCCTGCAGGGTCACACGGATTCAGGTGGTGCCCTATGCAGTGGCAGGCAGCAGCAGGCACCCCAGGGTCAGCCTACACTGGCACATTCCAGGAGGGGACACAGGGCTGGGGAGCACAGCCTTGCAGACTTGCAAGAGCTGCACCATGCTTGCTGTCTACAGTGCTGCCATGGGTGCCTACATGCCAGAGGTGGCTTGTTCCAGGTGAAACCTCCCTTCTTGCAACCCTGGGGCAACATCCACTACCCAGGTCTACAGACTTCCCTTAGCAAAGAAAAAGGCTGTACAGGGAGGGGGGGGTGCAGAAAGGTGCAGAGATGCCAAAGATCTATCAGACAAGCGTCCCCACTGCACCCAGCTTGATCGGCCAGCCAGAGACAACCCACACTCTTGCAGCAGCTGGCCTTGGCCCTCTGCTCTTTCTCTTCTGCAAGGACACTTAAGACAAGCTGGGAAACAAACCAGACCCTCCTTACCCATGTCCCAGGCTCTGCCTCACTCTCAGAGCTATGTGCCTGGCAGCCCTGGGCTTTGAGAAAAATGCCTGGGGGTGGCATTGCCCTCTGACAGCCGGACCTACCAGACCCTGGGGCACAGGATTTGCATTAGCATCTACAGACACAGCAGGAAGATTAAAACTGCTCACTGTCTGCAAGGTCCTGCTCCACCTCTGGCTCTTTGCAGCTCAGCTCAGTAGAAAACAGCTTCTTCCCCCTGACCGCAGCATCACTGCCCACGGCTCTTTCACCAGCTGGGAGCTCAGTGTGGAGAACAAAGCTGGAGGACGGAGCCAGGAGGGAGGCAGCTGGGCCAGGCCCGGGTGAAGTGGAGTTCAGGCCTCGTCAGCCACAGCTCCTCCCAGCAGCAGCGCTGGGGCCTCGGCTCCCGTGAGCGAGAAGCACAGGAACGTTGCATGCGCGCCAAGGAAAGGGCCCAGCTGGGGGCTGCAAACAGCTCCTTCCTACGGGCAGGGCCCCCAACCTGAGCCACCACCAGACCCTCAGAGACGGATGAACAACCAGAGTGAGCACAGAGACTGCTGGGCTAGGGAAGAAGGAATAAAGTGGGAAGAGGTAGGACCTCGTTATGCTCTCACCCCAGGAAGGGGAGGCAGCACCTGAGGGAGCCCCTTGCTGGTTCTCCTGCCTGGCATCCACAGCCCCCCCCAGGGAGGGGAGGCAGCACCTGCGACATTCCCCCGACAGCCCTCCTTCCCCAAGGCCTGTGGGCCCTTTGCAAGGGGATGCTGACGAAGAGAAGCTGAGTGCACATTGACAACAAGCACAGTGCTCCCTTCAGAGGGGATTTGCTCCCCAGCCATACAGCAGCTGCTGGAAGAAGTGCCATGGAACAAGATCTCCCTCCCTGCTCCAGCTGCAGAGCACTCAGAGACACAGGTGCCATGACAGCAGCCTGGCTACGTTGGGGAACTGGCCCCACCTGCCACCACCTCTGTTCAACCTCCTCCCTCCATCTTGCCTCAGCTCCCTTTGCTGTGTCCTCCTTGCTCCTGCAGCAGCAACAGCATCTTGGACATGCCAGGAGCTCCTGGCCTGAGGAAGCTTTGGCTCAGGGGTTCAGAGCAGGGCATGGCTGGCTGCAGAGGGCTCATGAAGTAGGCTGGGACGGGGCCACTGAGTGGAAGTGGTCACTGTGTGCAGCACAGGCTGAGTATCTGGTTGGCAGGGCCACAGGTGAAGTGCAGCATGAGGGCCCTCAAGTCTGGACGTGATGACTATAAACCTGCATCATTCAGATGAGAATCCATCTAGAGCCCCAGATATCAAGCTGAGGCTGTCAGGGAGCAACAGGAGGGTGTTAAGTCAGAGATAAATGATAAAGACAGGTAGCTGTTGGAGTTGTTCATATGAGAGTATAAATCTGACCTGTCGTAAGACAGACACCTACAGGGGAAGTTATCAGGAACTCCAGCTTTCTGCCACAGGAGCTGGGTGGGGTTTTGGGAATGGGAGGAACAGATGACCTGTCACTATCGTACAATACAGTACCATCTCCCTGCCTGCTCCCCAGTACCCAGAGCCATCTCCCTGTAGGAATGCCTGATGGAGCCAGAGTTTGGCAACAGAGGCAAACCTAGCTGTAGAGCCAATGCAAGGGATCCTAAGAGAAGTTCCCCATTCATGTGTATCTATCACTCCACCTCCCTGTCCTGTTTTAATGGCTTCTCAAGAAGCAGGGAAGAGGTCTAGCACAAACACTTTGTGCACAAGCCCACATAGTGTCCAAGAGAGGTTGTGTCACTGCTATACCAGCTCTGGAGACTTGTGTCTGGTCCTTGTCTCACTTGGAGTTGTGGTGCTAAACCAGAGTCTAGAGAAAAGCCACAGGAACAGCAAAACAGCCAAAGGAGCAGCTAAGCATGTTAGCTCAGTGTGGGGCTGCTGTACAATTCACATGGTGTCTCTGCCACTGTATGGAGAGGGCACAGGACTGTACCCAGTGACCCCAGCCCAAGCCCTCCTGCCTGCAGACCACTGATGCCCTCTGCCTGCCTCCTGTGGGATGGGGCTGGCTGCTTGCCTGTAGCTAGCCCATGCTTGTGGGGCCTGACAGCCCCTGAAGGCCAGCACAACGCTGTCTCTGGCAGGGGCTGCTGCAGCCTGGGCACTTCTCCAAGTGGCAGTGCAGGGTTTGATCAGCCACTAGGTATGGCAGACACCACAGTCCATCAGGCATGCACAGCTGGGATCCATGGCTGCAGACTGCAGAGCACAGGCAATCTGGGACACACTGCACATTTTTATCTGTGAGGTTAATTAAGCACCAAAATGGCTCAGCAAGGCCTGTGGCAAATTCACCACTCCTGGAAATTTTTAAACCAGGTCTGGACGTTTTTCTACGAACTTTGCTAAAAGCTAATCCAGAGCAGCCCCAGGCTCTCTATTTAGTGCCCACCCAAAATCTTGGAACAGCTGGATTTACTGTAACTTACTTAGGAGGCTCCTCACTTTTGCCTGAGAAACAAGAGGAAAATGGGGTCAGCCTGTCTATGGGAGAGCCCAGGAAACCCTCCACTTGGGGTTGTGCAAGGCCTGCTGCTTGAACATGTGTCTGCAGGAGTCAGAGCTCTGAGCGTGAGTGGATCCTCTGCAGCAGCCCTGCCTTCGACTTCAAATATCCTGCAGAGCCAAGACTGGCTCTTCCCAGGAGGAGTTCATGTGGGAGGAGAAAGGAGAGGAGAAGGCTGTAGCTGGGAACAAGACACCTGCATGAACTTGCAGGGGCACTGTGTGAGTATGGGAAATACACTAACCTGCAGGATCACAACACCAATATGAGGTCCCTGCATAAGCTCACAGGATCACTGCGCTTTTGTCCAAGACACTTGCGTGTCCCCACGTGCATAAAAGACACCTGCATGTGCTCAGAGGGTTGGCCTGAAGATACGAGACGTGGACAAAGCTGTGGGGTCACTTCACCTGTAGAGAACACCTGCACAAGCTTGCAGGATCACCATAGTTACACTAGGCACAATGTGTAGAGCCAAAGTGCATGCTGTGTTTCTGTCCAAGACTACAGAATGTGCAGCTACAACCCTATATGCTAAGAAGAGATAGTGTTCCCTTCAGGTATTTACAGACACTGATGAGGTTCCCGAGCTTTCTCTTCTCCGGGCTGAACAGTGCCGGCTCTCTCAACCTCTCCTCATATCAGAGAAGGTGCAGTCCCTTCAGCATCTTTATGTCCACCAGGCCCCCCAGGTCCATTTCTGTCAGGCAGCATTCTACCTGGGGGGCTCCAAGCATGTCCTGGTGCCTGGACTTGTTCCTCCCCAGGGGCAAGACTTTGCACTTCTTGATGAACTCCATGACGTTTCTGTCATCCCATTTCTCCAGCCAGTCCGGGTCCCTCTGGAGGGCAGCACAACCCCCTGGTGCATCCGCCACTCCTCTCAGTTTTGTGCCATCTGCAGACTTGCTGACGTTACACTCTGCCCCAGACCATTAATGACGATGTTAAACAGGACAATACTCAGACATACAGTTTGATTTTTGGGTGGTCCTGTGTGAAGCCAGGATTTGCACTCAGTGATCCTTGTAGGTGACGGTGCCAAACTGTAGCTATTTTGTTTTAACATTTCACATTTTTGTGTGTTTTTCAATTAGCACATTTCTCCTGCTAACATGCCTTTTACATACCAGTATTCACATGACTGTTGTGATATTTCTAGGTCTGAGCATACAGTATCTGGCTAAACACTTAATATTCACAGTTCGGCCTGCATACAGACGAGAACACGTTCAGCCTTTTTACTGTGGTCACACACAAGCCCTGTAGATGCTGAGGTGCTGTCTGATGCACAAAATGTCCTGCTGGGGTTGTCTGTAAGGCCTTGCTGCCCACTCAGCTGCTGTCAGCATTTGAGTGCCTTCGTCCCCTCTCTCCCATCCTGCTTTGGAACACGGCAGCAGAACTGATGAACAACTACCCATACTGAACATTTTCTCTCCAAAGTCTGCAGTGAAATGCAGAATCCCTTAAAGGTACTGTTTGTTTGAGGCCCTGAGGTCAGTCTTCAGCCCCCGGTCTCCTGCTGGATCTCCAGGCTGTCTAATTCCTTCAGTAGCACTAGGATGCTCGTCAGTGTTTCGGGTTGGTCCACTGTATTGAAGAGGCATACTCTCCCTTGCTTCCTCCTGCCTCTTCTGCCTTTTGCTTCACTTATGTAGGAAGCAAAATCTTAATTTCTCCTCCATCAGCTTTTCCTCTGCAACCCAGCTTTTGGTCTGTGCTGCTGCACAGTGTGTTGTTGGGGGTAGTCTCTCTCATATTCTATTATTTCCCTCGTCTGATGTAAGAAGGAAATAGAAAACAAACAAACAAACACATACAAAACAAACAAACAGACCCCACAAGCATGCTGCCTATTTCCAAATAACCTTAGAATTGCCAGCCTGTCTTTTTAGGATTCAGATATGAACTAGGACTGGATAATTAATTAATTACGGGAATAGGATCCTTCTGAACACTGCCCTCTGTGCCTGAGCTGCGTGGTCTTGGCTGAGTGATACCTGCTACAGAGTAATTGGAGCTGACATTGCCTGACACAAACTAAGACCCTCCTTAAAGAGGTAGATGGTGGAGAATCTGAGCCCTAAGGGTACTAATAGGCTTTAATGGCCCTGATCAGCCACAACCAGGGAACCTAGCCCACACCTTCTGTCCATGGCTCTAGGGGCTCCATTCAAGCTCAGGTCTGGGCGCCCACGCCTGGCCAGAGCTATGTTAGTGTACTCATCTCCAGCGCTGTGTCTAGTCCTGCCTCCTAGATTGACCCCAGACCTATGCTGTAGGCAGCTCATCCCTGGACAGACCCCTCAGATGTATATTGTAGCCTTAACTCCATCTCTCTCTCTGCCCCATCTACATTTGGCCTTGACCTGACTCTCTGGAAGGACGCTGAAACTGGCTCTTGCTTGCTTTGCCCAGGACTGTCAATGGACCACGTTACCAGCACCTGGCTCTGCTCATTAGGTTTGGATTGTGTGGGACCACAGCCATCAGTGGGGTCACTGCCTGGGTTGCATGTGGGTCCTGGCTTGCCTTCACTTAGGGAGCATTCAGCCTATGCTGTTTGCTGGCGGAGGGGTGGCTGTGGCTCTCTACAAGCCTTGCAGCCTGGGTCTGACAGCGCCTAATCCAGCAGGGTCTGGTGACAGATACAGGCTAGGAAGCCAATGCTGCATCTTTAGCTTAGTATAAACCCGTTCCAAGCCAAATACAGCGGGTCTCTCATGGCTCTTGGGAAAGTGGTTCCTGCTTCTTTCTTATTTTCTTCACCAGGGAGTATTTTCTCTCTTTGGCTACCTATCACCTGGAACTCTCAACATGTGCCAGCAAGAAGAAGCTTTACCCTTGCAGGATGCCAGGATGGGAAAGAGTGCTATGAAAAATAGGCCCCTGGGAATGCTGGAACTGTGAGAACACCCGAGACAGACCATGTGTTATACAAAAAAGAAGTTTAGGACATGCTAGAGATAGGCGAAGGCCGAGTACAGGTGGTCAGTGAAGCTGAAAATGCACTGCAGGAGAGACAGCCTGCAGACAACGTTAAGGGAACAGAAAGTGAGCACAGGAACATGTGCATATTCTGCTGTGTGACACTGGTGAGTAGAGGCTATGTGAGATGTAATATACTGAATCACTGCTGTTGGCAGTGGGCATGTTTATGTGTCTGGGAGATGCAGATTCTGTTGGAAAAACCTCCTCCTGGGAATCTGTGCCTGTTGCTGTTCCCCACAGGACCTCAGCATGCTGTGACTCCTGCTGTGGGTTATGAACAGAAGTGGGGACAACTGCAGACCCCCATGGTGGGTCATGCATGTGCGGTGAGTCACCATCCCATGAGGTCTTTAAAAGATGTTTAGATTTAGAGCTTAGTGATATGGTTTAGTGGAGGACTTGTTAGTGTTAGGTGAGAGGTTGGACTCGGTGATCTTGGAGGTCTCTTCCAACCTAGATGATTCTGTGATTCTGTGTGATAGGATGCTTTATGTTTTCAGCTTGTCACAAGGCTCCTGCCTTCTTGTAGCAATGCAGGTATGTGAGGAAAAAACAGCTAGTCCTGCAAACCCCTGCCCATTAGATTAACAGGCATCTGGGGACTGTGTTGCTGGAGCGCTCCCAAATGCCTTGCATTTGCCCAGCCCAGTGGACACAAGGAAGGAGTGCACAGGAGGCTGCACAGCCTCTCTGGGCAACCTGCTCCACTACCGGACAGTCCTCATGGGGAAAGCCTTTTCCTAAATCCAGCCGGAAACTCATTTCCACCTCTGCCAGTGGGCTCTCATTCTCCAGGGCTGTGGTGCTCCACTTGGCCCCCGCCTCCAGGCATAGCACAGCTCATGAGTCACCAGTCTCTGAGCCCAACCATACAGAAACCTACTTCTTACCCACCTGGTTGTGCAGCTCTCCAAGCCATAACCTTCTCCTTGGAAGAAGGTGTCAAAATCCTTGTTAAAGCCAAGGCAGTCAGCGTCCACTGCTCTCCCTTCACCAACAGATTCAGGCCATGAACCACAGAAAGCAAACAGACTGCTCAGTCGTGATTTAGTCTTGCTCAGTCTTTGCTGGCTGTTGCCTTCCCAGTTTCCCCTGTGTGGCCAAACACATGCTCCAAGAGGACTAATTCCATGATTTTTCCAGAGACCAAAGTGACGCTGACAACAGGGTAGGCTCTCCAGATAATCCCTTTGGCCTTTTTTTGAAGCTGGGGTGCTTTTCCTCCAGTTGTCAGGGATCTCCCTTGGTCTCCACCACATTTGAAAGAGCAGTTCTGCAAGTCCATTTCTGTCAGCACCCTTTGATGCAGCCTGTTGGGTCCCATGGATTCATACGGGTCAAGGTCACTGAAGAAATACTGACTCAATCCTAAACCCTGTCAAGAAGCTCTCCAAACCCTTTCAATAAGCATGAAGGGCCTGAGAGGGCTTGTTGGTGAAGACCAAGATAAAGGAGGCATTGAGTGTCTCAGTCTGCTGTCCCTAAATCACCCACCCCATTCAGCAGTAAGTCCTTATTTAGCCTCCTGCTACCAATATAGTGGTAGAAGCTATTCTTACTACCCTCAATTTTCCTCACAAGTCTCACCTGAAGTTTAGCTTTCTTGATATGACCCCTATACGCCCAGGCAATGTTTATAAACTCTTCTTTTGTAGCTTGCTTCTGTGTCTACCTTCCATACGCTGCCTTTTTGCAGCTTAGCCCAAAGGTTTCTGCTTAGCCAAAGCAGTCTCCCGATATGTATCCTTGTTTTCCTGAGTGCTGGGATGGACTGTTCTTGTGCTTGGAAGATGATTTCCTAAAGGCTTACCAGCTTTCCTGAGCTCCTTTGGTCTTCAGACCTGCTTCCCATGAGAACCCTTCCACCTAACACGTCCCTGTAGAAGCTGAGGTCTTGCTTGAAGTCCTTGGTCTGTACTACTCTCCTTCCTCACTCCCTTTAGGATCCTGAAGATGACTATTTCATGGTCGCCTGAGCCAAGGCTACCACTGATTACCACATCCTCAGGCAGTTCTTCCTTGTTAGTGAACAGCAGGTCCAATTGTGTGTCACCCCTTGTTGGCCTGGGAAATCAAAGTTCTCTGTGAGAGCCAGGGTCTATGATCCAGAGATTTCCCTCAGGTACTGCCACCTCCTTGGCACACTGTACCAGCCTCAACTCAGACTTATTGGATTAGCACTGATGTCTTTGTGTTTAAAGCGTGTGGTGGATTTTTCTCTGTGAATGTGGGTATTTACTTTTTTAATTTACACAGTTTGATATCACAGTACCCAGAAGTAAGGAATTCCAGAGCAGAGTGCATTTTTCTTGAACTCTGCACTGCTGGAAAGCAATCAGCTCTGGCTGGCCCTGAAACAGGGTGCTGCCAGCATACCCTGACAGTTTGGGACCATGCTGCGCTGTCTTGCTGGCTGCCCTGCAAGGTGGGTGGCAGACATGAAAAGAGGCCAGGAGTGCCCCAAGCCGGTGCTGGATCTGTACATCCCTCACAGAACTGTGAGGCAGCACTGGATGGCTGGGGAGGTACCGTGGATAAGGGGTGGTGGAGGAAGATGGCAATACAGCGAGGTGATGGAGGTATCACTGTGGATGACAACAGAAAGGTGCCAATGATAGCATCCTTGGGAGCATCTGTATGGGGCCTAGGATATAGTGGAACAGTATGGGGCACAAGAGGCAGATAAGGATGGGGTATGCTGTAGGACATGGGAGAGGTGTATTAGCCTGTTGCAGACTAGACCTGGCCATGGCTAGCACAGTGTGCAGGGGGGGGACACTGGTGCACCCTGGGCTGAGAGAAGGCTGGGTGAAGGCTGGGTTGTTCCAGTAGCATGCTGTAGGCAGAATGAGAGAACAAGGCATGGAGGGAGTGTAGCAGAAATAATGCTATGTCTGCCGCACACAACTACAACAGGTTACAGAGAAATACCATGTTGCAGCCAAGCACATCTTAACAAAACCCAAAGACAAGTGGGAGCACTGGCACTGCATTGCTCAGAAGCCCTGGCTTCATTCTGGACCACAGCAGGATGGGTCTCAAATCTCCCTCTATCTTCAAGAGCAAGGAGCTGATTGCTGACAGAAACATTTCCCATACACAATAGCAGGATGCATTCATTAGCTCCTCATGGCAAAGGATTTCTCTTTAGAGAATGGTATTCTACAGGCTAGAACAGGAGAGCTGCAAGTTGGAAAACTCTCTCTGAGCATGTGGCTGTTTTGTCCAGGGCGGAGGTGGGTTGTCTAGTCCACTCACCAGTACCAACAAAGATAGAGTTTCTGAGAACTGCCACCTCTTAGTCTTAAAAGAGCACAATCAGACTCCGAGGTAGTAGCAGTAATGAGAAATAGATCTACAGGAATGGATCACAAAATCAGCAAAATGGGGCTTAACCAGGGTCATGTCCAGCACTTGCATGGAGGCAGGGAAGTGCCTACAAGGCACCATTATGGAGAAATCTCCCAAACTATTTCTATGCTGGGATGCTTCTCTTAAGTGCCTGTACACTAATGCACACAGTATGGGCACAAAAAACCAACATGATGAGTTAGATGTGTGTGTACAATTGCAGGGCTATTACTATGTTGGGATCATGGAGACATGCTGGGATGGCTCCCGTGACTGAAGTGTTGTAATGGAGGGATACAGGCTCTTTAGGAAGGACAGGTTGGGAAGATGGGGAGGGGTCATTGCTCTCTGTATGGGAGAGCAGATAGAGTGCATGGAGCTTTGCCTGGAGATGGATGAAGAGCCAGATGAGAATTTATGGGTTAACATTAAAGGGAGGGACTGGAAAAGTGATGCTATAGTGGGTGTCTGCTACAGGCCACTTGACCAGGAAGAACAAGCAGATGAGATCTCTGTAGACAGATAGGAGGGGCAGGACCCTCATGGGGGACTTCAACCACCTAACTTACAACACCAAGTTAGGTGCATGTGTCGATCTGCTCGAGGGTAGGAAGGCTCTGCAGGATGATCTGGATAGGCTGGACTGATGGGCTGAGGGCAACTGTGTGAAGTTCAACAAGGCCAAGTGCCAGGTCCTGCACCTGGGGCGCAACAACCCCAAGCAGCGCTACAGGCTGGGAGATGAGTGGTTGGAAAGCTGCCTGGCAGAGAAGGACCTGGGAATACTGGTTGATAGTCGGCTGAATATGAGCCAGCAGTGTGCTCAGGTGGCCAAGAAGGCCAATGACATCCTGGCTTGTATCAGAAATAATGTGGCCAGCAGGACTAGGGAAGTGATTGTCCCTCTGTATTCAGCTCTGGTGAGGCCGCACCTTGAGTACCGTGTTCAGTTTTGGGCCCCTCGCTACAAGACGGATATCGAGGTGCTCAGGCGAGTCCAGAGAACGGCAGCGAAGCTGGTGAGGGGTCTGGAGAACAAGTCTTACGAGGAGCGGCTGAGGGAGCTGGGGTTGTTCAGCCTGGAGAAGAGGAGGCTCAGGGGCGACCTTATCGCTCTCTATAGGTACCTTAAAGGAGGCTGTAGCGAGGTGGAGGTTGATCTATTCTCCCACGTGTCCGGTGATAGGACGAGGGGGAATGGGCTAAAGTTGCGCCAGGGGAGGTTTAGGTTGGATATTAGGAAAAACTTTACCGAAAGGGCTGTTAGGCATTGGAATGGGCTGCCCAGGGAGGTGGTTGAGTCACCATTCCTGGAGGTCTTTAAAAGACGTTTAGATGTAGAGCTTAGTGATATGGTTTAGTGGAGGAGGTTTAGCGGAGTTAGTGTTAGGTGAGAGGTTGGACTCGGTGATCTTGGAGGTCTCTTCCAACCTAGATGATTCTGTGATTCTGTGAATATCTGCTGGAGGGACAACCCAGCAGGGCATAAGTAATCCAGGAGGTTCCTAGAGTGTGTTAGTGATAACTTCCTTCTCCAAGCAATAGAGAAGCCAATGAGGAGAGGTGCTCCACTGGAGCTCATCCGCACCAAGGAGGGGCACGTTGGGAATGGGAAGATCAAAGTCAGCCTTGGTTGCAGTGACCAGGAGATGGTGGCATTCGAGATCCGTAGGGCAACGAGGAGGGTGCACTGCATGTTCACAACCCTGGACTTCAGGAGAACAGACTTTGGCCTCTTCAAGGACCTGCTCAGAAGAGCCCTGTGGGATATGGCCCTGGAGAGGAGTGGACCCCAGGAAAGCTGGTTAGAATTCAAGGATCACCTCCTTCAGGCTCAAGAGCAGCCCATTCCAACAGCCAGGAAGCCAGGCAAAAATGCCAGGGGATCTGCATGGATGATTGAGGAGCTCCTGGCCAAACTCAAACATAAAAAGGAGGCCTACAGAGGCTGGGAGCAAGGATGGGTAACCTGGGAGGAACACAGCAGTATTGCCTGAGCAGCCAGGGATGTGGTTAGGAAAGCTAAAGCCCAGGTAGACCTGAATCTGGCCAGGGATGTTGAAAAGAACATGAAGGGCTTCTATGAGTACTTTGGTGATAAAAGCAAGGCCAGGGAAAATGTGGGCCTGTTGTTGAATGAGTTGGGGACCTGATGACAGAGGACAAGAAAAAGGCTGAGGTACTGAAGCTCTTCTTTGCCTCACTCTTCACCAGGAAGACGGGCCTTCGTGAATCCCAGGTCCCTGAGACCAGGGGGGAAATCTGGAGCAAGAAGAATGTACCCTTGGTGGAAGAGGATATGGTCAGGGAACACTTAAGCTCACCAGACACGTAAAAGTCTCCAGGTGCTGACGGGGTACCCCCACAAATGCTGAGGGAGCTGGCTAGTGTTATTGCGTGGCCATTCTCAATAATCCTTGATCAATCATGGCAACTGGGAGAAGTGCCTGAAGACTGGAGGAAAGAAAATGCCAGTCCTGTTTTCAAGAAGGGCAAGGAGAACCTGGGAAATTAGAGGCGGTCAGCCTCACCTTGATCCCGGGGAAGGTGCTGGAGCCACTCATCCTGGAAACCACTTCTAGGCACATGAAGGGCAAGAATATCATCAGGAGCAGTCAGCATGGATTCACCAAGGGAAACTCATGCTTGACCAACTTGATAAGCTTCTATGATGAAGTGACTGGCCTGATAGATGAGGGGAATGCAGTGGATGTAGTCTGCCTAAACTTCAGTAAAGCGTTTGACGCTGTGCTCCATACGATCCTTGCAGACAAGCTGGCGATGTATGGGCTGGATGGGCAGACAGTGAGGTAGATCGAAAACAGGCTGAATGATGGGACACAGAGTGCAGTGGTCAGTGGCGCGAGTAGGGTCAGTAGTCAGCAGGCTAGTTGGAAGCCAGTAACGAGTCCTGGGGGTCAATACCATGTCCAGTCCTGTTTAATATCTTCATTAATGATCTGGGTGATGGGGCAGAGTGTAACCTCAGCAAGTCTGCAGATGGCACAAAACTGAGAGGAGTGGCGGATGCACCAGGGGGTTGTGCTGCCCTCCAGAGGGACCCGGACTGGCTGGAGAAATGGGATGACAGAAACGTCATGGAGTTCATCAAGAAGTGCAAAGTCTTGCCCCTGGGGAGGAACAAGTCCAGGCACCAGGACATGCTTGGAGCCCCCCAGGTAGAATGCTGCCTGACAGAAATGGACCTGGGGGGCCTGGTGGACATAAAGATGCTGAAGGGACTGCACCTTCTCTGATATGAGGAGAGGTTGAGAGAGCCAGCACTGTTCAGCCCGGAGAAGAGAAAGCTCGGGAATCTCATCAGTGTCTGTAAATACCTGAAGGGAGGGTGCAAAGATGTTGGAGCCAGGCTCTTTTCTGTGGTGCCTGGTGCCAGGACAAGAGGCAGTGGACACAAGCTGGAGCACAGGAGGTTCTGTCTGAACATCAGGAAGCATTTCTTTACAGGGCACGTGACTGAGCACTGTCACAGGTTGCCCATAGGCATTGTGGAGTCAGGATTTTGGGCAGCCAGCTCTGAGTAGCCCTGCTTGAGCAGGGAGATTGGATTAGATGATTACAAGAGGTCCCTTCCAACCTCAGCCTTTGTCATTCTGTGATCTGCAGCCAAAGGCCCTTCTGAACATCCCAGAACTCCAGTCAGCTTTAGTCCTTCTGAAAGAGTGGCTCTGCTCCATCAGCCCTGCACACAGCCCTGGGACCACTGTGCAGCAGCATCTGCTACCTGACTCTTCTTTCCTGTTTGGTTCAAAACTTTGCTTGTGTACCCTGCAGCCACTTGTCAAGAGCAGCTGGGCAAAAGGGTACCCATGAGACTAATGCAGTCAAAGTAGCAGCAGTGGATGGAAAAGAGCAGCAAGATGTTGCAGGGTTAGGGAGAAAGAAACCACAGCACTAATCTCAGGGAGCTATGACTGCTTTGAGCAAAGGACGGCAGATGCTGGGAAGGTGTGCCTCTCCACACGGCATGGAGAATTGGCAGGACAAACATGGCCATTGAAGCTTTGAGGTCTTGTTATTTCACCATCCTCCTACTACCCTGGCAAGACAAGATGCAAGGAAGTGGAACCAAGGCACCACAAAGCTCTTAGGTTCTTCCAGAGCAAAGGATGGATGGAGAAGCAAAGCCGCACACTGGAGTCCTCAGCTGCATCACCTGGAGTCAAGGCTTTTCCCTCCCACAGATCCATCTAGAGGGCAACACCAGAGCCCCTTGAACACAGCCATCTTTGTCCTCCCAGCCTTACTACTGACCCCTCTACTCCCCTATGCAGTCCACAGTGCATGAACAGGATGGAGTGCCTCTCAGCAGCCATTCTCTGGCTATCCTCCTGATCTCCAGCAAGCACAGTCAGCAGGCAGGGAGCTCATCTGGAGCCCTGCCCCGGCTGGATCTCTGCTACGCACATGTTACGCTGTGGCTTTGGCAAACATCTGGCTCTGGGCTCCCGCCCCTCAGAGTGACGGCTCTTGGTGGGAGAGGAGGGGAGGCTGGCGCCAGTGTGGTCAACGATCCCACGCACGGCTCCCTTTGCCTGAGTGTGTGCCAGGCGTCCTGCCCTCCCCAGCCCTGGCACAGCTGCTGACCAGCTAAAAGCAGCCAGGGAGCGGCCACGGCTGCTATTTCAGGAGCTGTCTCTGGCTCCCGGGTTGCGTCTCAGCCTCCTGCATACTCAGGCCTCAGGGGAGTGTGTGGGGTCAGGGTTCGGCCCTTGTGATTGTCCAGCACGCGTGGCTGAGGCGAGGGTCAGACCCTGAGGCTGTGGGGTGTGCCACGTCCAGGGAGACCCCTCTGCACAGCTGCAGTCACTGCATGCCTGCACCGCTGGCTCCTGCAGCCCAGCAGCTACAGGACATGGTGAGGCTCTGGCTGGCAGCTCCACAGCCACAGCCAAGGCATGGGCAGATGCAGGGCTGCTGTATCCATATGCAGATAGGTATGGAGCACAATGGCAGATTGTGACATCCAAAAATTGAAAGTGATGGGGCAAAGCCCTTGGTTTTGAGGAGGAAGGGAAGCAGTTTAATCAAAGACACTGTCAGGGTGATAAGACTGTGGCGGAGGGTGAGGCTGGGCAACTGGCTACAGGAACCTGAGGGTGAGTACAAACTTTCTGGGAGTCCCAGTACCTCCAGGAGCAGGGGCAAAGTAAGGAGCAGAAAGAGTAGAAGAAAGGCTCACACACAAGCACCCAGATGTCTGCTCTCTTAGAGCAGCAAGGAGTTACAGGGCACTGGGAACCTCAGCAGAGCAGAGGAGTTTGGGCGTTGAGCAGGGAGAGCAGAAGTCACGACCCTGCAAAGGAAGAGTGCTCAAGGGAGCTCGAGTGGGGCAGCAGCAGTGCAGGGTAGGAAGTGACCAGCTGGAGGGCACTGATGCCAAGGACTCCAGAGAAGGGTGCTGAGCTGAGCTTTGGCTGCACAAAGCTCAGCTAGCGAGAGCTTACAGAGTGGGTCTGCACAGCAGGATGGGGCATGACGATGCAAGACATGCAGGTGATACTGGAGCTTGGGGCAGCAGAGTAGGGAGCAGGACAAGCAGGGGAACACCAGGCAGGAATGGGGAGCAGGAAGAGGCTGGGGTGCCTGCCCCATGGCCATGCCCATGAGGGAGAGCACTGTCAGTGAGATCTGCCCTGGAGGCAAAACAGCGAGGGTCCCTGGGGGGCAGATGACAGCAGCTGGCAGCAGCCAAGGGGTGTGGAAGAACAGGAGGGAGCAGAGACTGAGGGAAGGGGAGGGGGAGTGTGCTGGCAGGCTGGGGCTCCGGGAGGGGAGGAGCAGTGCCGGGCACTTTGGGGGATCAGTGCGCACAGGTGTGGGGCTGTGGGCAGCATGGAGGAGGGAGGGTGTGAGCAAGGACTATAGGAGGAAGGGGAGTTCTAGGGGGGCTGGGGCCAAGCAGAGGTGAGGGAAGAGGGGCAGCTGTGAGGGGGCTGGAGATCAGCGCAGAGGAAGGAGGGAGCTGTGGAGGGGGCTGGGGGAGGAGCAGAGTATGGGGGGAGAGGAGCGCAAGGGGCTGGGGCCTCTCGGCTGCAGTGGAAAAGCTGCTGCAGCTCCAGGGGAAATGCTACTTGAATTAATCATGGCGCTGGCTGCTGTGCCAAGCCCAGGAGGAGGCTGCTGGCAGCGCAAGGAAATAACTTTCACAGGAATTTGGAACAAATGCAGCTCTTCTGGCGGTAACAACAGCACTCACCTCCCCCACAACCTCCCCATGTACCAGCATCTCCCCCATGTCCCCAGTACCTCTATACCCCCAGACTCGCTCTCCCAGAAGCATGATGCACTCCCTCTCCTCATGCTGATCCCTAAGGAGCTCACAGGCATCTCCTGATCTTGTCTCGGGAAACTTGTCTTCTTGTTTCAGAGCAGGAGGAGGCCTGTTCTATGTCGTGCAAAGGTCTGAAAATAGGTTAATGCTAAATCCCTTGTCCCTAGAAAATGAATGAATGTAACGATGTCCTTCCACCACTCTCTCTGTCAGCAAAGTCAGTGAGTATTAGTCCTCCTGCTGCTCCAGTCCCAATGTGTGGCTACTCGCTGTGTCCTCTCACAGCTGTCCCCTTCAGTACCATAACTGATGCATCAGGATTATCCCTCAGGACTCTCTTTTTGTAATACAGTTCCTGCAGCCTGATCTAGCATAGAGCACTTCATGCAGGCCATGGTGCAGCCCCAGAGGCTGTCCCAGTGCTGTGCATGCAGCATAGCCAGTCCCACAGAATCACAAATCAGTACTCAAACTTAAAAGCTCATCAGACCTGTCCTCAAAATTTTAAGATATGGATATACGTTGCATGTGTTGCTGGTCAGCTTTTGATTGGTGATGTTCTTCTTCCCCAACAATTGTGTGTATGGGTGCAAGGGAAATATGTAAACCCTGACTCCAAAATTATTAATATTGGATCTATGCAAGAATCAATAATCCACCATCTCATCTCATTCACATTTCAGTCAAATCAGCCACCACTCACAACATGGGGGTTACACAGCTCTCTCTGTGCTTTACAGTGGCTGCTAGAGGACAGACAATACTTGATTTAGCATGAAAAGTTAGAAAGGCCCAGAAAGACAATATCTGACCATGCATGCAGCTTGCTGGTACAAAGTCAATCCAACAGAATATTTAAAGCAAATTTAAGCCAGCAGGGTGAATTTATACCAGAACAGTGCTTTGCATCATATAACTATAGCACTTGAATGTGGTCCAATGAGCCCTAAAGCATCTATACTATCAACTCATGGCCACAGAGAAACAGAGACAATCAATTATTGACTATCCCTTGCTCTCTTGCCTGACGTTGCTGTGTCCACTGATTCCCTGGGCTCCTTCTCTACTGGCATTTCTCTCTCGTCTGAGACTTGAACTGTGAGTTTGCTGTTTCCTTTGGTTAGGGCTTATGCAGAGTCTGCTACCGTGAGACCTGGCCCATGATAAACAAAAGTAATAAACAAAGTTATGAGATTCCTTTTTTCTCTGGAGCTCAGGCCAGCAACCTGTTCTGCTCAGCCCTGTTCGTACACCAAACACGAAGACCAACCTGGAAGAGCGGATGGCATGTGCGGGCATGCAGGAGACCTGCAGCTAGTCTCTCCTGGTCACTCACCTTGACTCCGCACTTTCCCATCATTCTGTCCTGCCCACAGAGGGCAGATATCAACATCTGAAAATAGACCTGGTCCTCCCAGGGTTTCTTGCTTAGAAATATGGTGGTCCAATGGAGAACCAAACCCTTTTTCTCGTGCTGGCCTTGGCAGCTGTGTCCTGCACATCATGCTGGCAGTGCCTGCCCATGGTCTGGGCTCTTGTGAGTATTACATGGGTCTGGACCAAATCCAGACCTCACCACAGACCCTTTCACCTCCTGAGGCAGGACAAGCCCTGATGCTTGGAGGTCACAGACAGATGGAGTCAAGCAGGGGGCACACAGGGGCTGACATGAGCAACCCCATGGGACATGGTGCCGGCTGCTGGCCACTGTTGACCCCAATGGCTCCTTGGAAGACTCTTCTGCGGGAGGGGTGGCTTGAACTGGCAGGACAGCCTCAAGACCCAGGCTCCCCACCCCAGATTTGCCCAGCTCCCCGACCTGGCCCACTCCAGCCACGGCCCGGTGCCTAGCCGGCAGCCTGGCCAGCCTCCTTTCCCATCCTCTCACGTTTCCCGGCTCAGAGGAAGCAGCAGCAGATGTGTGAGCTGTTTGCTTTGTGCTGGGGCCACGCGGGAGTTACCTGCACTCAGCCCAGACGCACTGCTTCCAAACGAAACATGAGGGCTGAGCCAAGACCATCGAAATCTGGCCAAACCCTCAGTTGCTGCTGGCCTCCGGGCCAGCGCCTCCCCCTGTGCTGTGCAAGCCGGGCTGGCCCCCACGCTGCACCGGTCCTCACCGTGGCCAGGCCCCGCACACCCAAAGAGCTTCTTCATGCCATCCCTGTGGCTCTGCGCTACCCCAGCTCCTCTGTGGATCCCGCTCTCCCTCCTGCCTCTCCCCATGCTTGTGGCCAGGAGCCCAGCTGCCATCACCAATTGCGTTTCCAGAACACCTTCCTGCCCAGCAAGCAGCACTGAGCCGGATGGCACAGAGGAGAGGGGACGTCCCCCTAGGGCTGCTGCAGCCAAGATGTCCCTGTGCACACCTGGGGCCTCCACACTCACCAGAGCTGCTCCACCCCTGCCCTGGCCCTGAGCCCACTCCCACCCTTGGCCCCTGCCCCATCTCTATCCCCAGCCCTGGCCCTAGCCCCACCCCACCCACCTGGGACAAGGCAGCGTGTTGCCCTGCACAGACCTTCAGAGTCATACAAATGGCATCACTGCTATGCACCCACAGAACCTGATAGAGGTGCACGAACCCTTCAGGCCTCACCTGAGACCTCTTACTGCTCGAAGGCTGATGCAGTGTGTGCATCTCAGTTCAAATTCCGAAGATGCTGCTTCCAAGGTAATATAACAATAGCAATCATGCATAATTAATGCTAATATTCACAACTAGCCTTTCAAACACTGATGAACTTCACCTAATCATCTCACAGGGGTAGAGAGAAGTTAGCAGCTTCCTACAGATTTGACCCTTGTTCCTAAGCACCATTTCTAGTATCCTGGCCTGCAAGGCTGCTCCACCCTTGTGCCAGCAACGCCTTGTACAGTGGGGCACAATGTTAGCTGATGCCAATGAAGTGCTTTGCACAAAGGAATTCCTTGAGATTTGCCCACAATATCAGCGATATCACTCAGTACTTGCATGCAGAAAGGGTGTAACGCTGTTCTGCCCCATTTCCCACTCGCACTGAGTAGGGATTTCTCTGTTCTAGCATTCCTGCTGCCATCAGGACCTATCTAAGCCATGAAAACTGCACTAAACATCCTTCAGTGACAGGTCTCCCATCCCAAACCTCTCATAGCCTTGGCTGTGCCCTCCTCAAAATCAACTCCTGAAAGTTGTACCTACCTGTAAGAAGCAGGTCCCAACGGGGGTGTTCTCCTTTAGGGACACATTGTAGAAATTACTCCTGAACACTGGCTCATTGTCATTGACATCCTGTAGGGCCACATGCACCACGGCTGAGGAAGAGAGGGCAGGAGTTCCCCTGTCCGTGGCCAGCACTGTCAACTGAGGTTGAGGATCCTTCTCATAATCCAGTGGAGCAGCAGTAGTGATGATACCTGTAGCAGGATCAATGGCAAACCAGCTGGAGTGGGTGTCATGGCCATGCATGATACTGTACCGCACCTCCCCATTGGGACCCTGGTCTTTGTCTCGAGCTGTCACTTGCAGGACAAAGCTGCCTGGGTACACAACCTCAGGAATGCTCTGTTTGTACTCCTGTTGGTCAAAGAGTGGAGGGTTGTCATTGATATCCACCACCTGCAGCACAAAGGTTGATTCTGCCCGGAGTGGAGGTGTTCCTGAATCAGTAGCTGTCACCCGCAAATCATAGGAGTCTCTTTCTTCACGATCCAGAAGCTGGTCCACACAGATAAGGTAGATGATGTTGTCCTTGGTAGTGAGGGCAAACTTACCATCCCCTCCCTCCAGTGTGACATTGACATTGGAGTATTCACCATAATCTGGGTCAGAAACAGAGATGCGGGCCACATACTGTCCGGGCTGGGCTCCCTCAGAGATCTGAGGGGAGCCATCTTCACTCAGAAAGATGATAGTCATGGTGGGCTGGTTGTCATTGTAGTCACGCACATGAATAGTGACAAAAGCTGTAGTGACCTCAGGATGGACAGCCTTATCCCGTGCCTGTACCACCAGCTCATGTACCTTCCTGACTTCATAGTCCAGACCCTTGTTGAGCTTGATGACTCCAGTTCGGGAGTCAATGGTGAAGTACTGGTCAGGATCACTCTGTCGACGGTTGATCTCATAAACCACATCCCCATTTTCTCCTTCATCTGCGTCAGAGGCAAAGACCTGAAGGATGCTGCTGCCAGGCTTCAAATTCTCTGATATAAGAGTATGATAGCGGCTCTGGTTGAAGGTAGGAGCATTGTCATTGATGTCCTGGATAGATATATCCAGCATCATCTGGGTGCTCCTGGGAGGAGAGCCACCATCATAGGCTTCCAAAAGCAAGGAGTATGATGATTGGTTCTCCCGATCTAAGACATTGCTGACCACCAGATCCAAATACAAGACCCCATTGGGTCCTCGCCGTGTTTCCAAGCGGAAGGCCTGCCCCACATTGTCACCCTTAATCACATAGCCTTGGGTATTCAGCAGGCCACTGTCAGCATCAAAGGCTGGGTCCAAGGAAAATCTGCTGCCAATGGGTGTGTGCTCTGGAATCTGGAAGGTGCTGTGTTGCTTGGGAAAGGCTGGAGCATGATCATTGATGTCATTAACTTGGATATTCACTTCTACTGTGATGCCCTCTGGAGTAACAGCAATGAAGCTGTAACGGTCCCGGGTCTCTCGGTCCAGGACACGGGCTGTTTTGATGATACCCGTGTTCTCATCTATTCCCAAGTCAGTGGCAACACCACTGCCCTCCTGTGCTGATATAAAATACATGTAGGCACTGGTACCGGGTGGCAGGCCAGCACTGATGTCCCCAATGATGGTGCCAGCTGGCTGCTCCTCATCTATTTGTAGATCCAGGGTACCCAGGACGGCAGAGCCCTTCCCTGCTCTCAGGCCCCCAAGGATTAGCAGCTCCAGCAGAAGCATGGCTGACCCCTTCATATGCTCCATTACTAGGGACTTGCAGAGCAGAAGGTTGCTCGATCTTCTTTGCAGTATGCTTTAATCCTGCAAGGAATGCAGACCAGAGGTTGGTTAAGAGGGAGCAGCAAAGGAAGGACAAAAGAAAAACATGAGGAGGGAAAGCCTACCAGGTATCTCCTGCCTGATTGCTCTCTATCACTTATCCCTCATGAGATAAAAAAGTGTTAGAGCAGAGGGTGCCCAGAATGAAGGCCTAGGATAGCACCTTAAGTCAGATAAGCAGAGCACACCTGACCTCTTGCTGAGGTTACTAGCTGGTACCCTATCACATAAGCTATTTTCTACACAGCCAAGCATTCTTCCCAACCACCAGCTCTCCTGGCAACACTGGAGCCAGCTGCCCTACAGCAGAGGGTTCCTGTGCCTTTAACAGCTGAATGTTTCCTGTGAGGCTGAGAAAGGCTGTCTGCAAGACCACAGAGGTTTTTGGACAAGCAGCAGCCTAGCACCTCTCTATACTGAAAAATACAATCTTAAACTGGGAGAGAGCCCAACAAGTGACCCTGCTGAATCCCCCCTCTCCAGTAGCATGCTTTTCAGGACAACAGGGATTTAGGCTCAAAAAAATGTGAAGTGCAAATCGGGTGTCCCTAGAAGGGAGCAGCAGAACTGGAGTGGGCTTACATCCAGTGAACAATAAATCAGAATGGCTCTTTTGCAAAGGACATACCCACAGCTGGGAATGCCCAGGATAAAATCCTGTCCTCCTAGGGCAGACAGGGCCCATTGTTTGGCCTGGCACAGAGATCTGTGGATGCCCCAAGCTGGTACCATGGCGGGTGGTGGTGGTACAGTAGGAACGCAGCAACTCCCTCTGAACTGCCAGCTGCTCTGGCTCCTTCCCCGTCCCACACCCTCCCCTGCTCACTCTCCTCCTTTGTCTCCTTCTCACTGCTCCTTGCTCATTCTGGCTCCTTCACTCCATTTCCCCCTGCTGTAGCTTCATTTCACTGCAGCAGTGGGGGAGGGACGAGCAGGGAGGAGCAGCTCCCTGCAGCAACACCACTACTGGACACGCTGGACACACTCCCGGTGCCCAAAGGCAGTCAGCCCCCAAGGGCTCTGCCCACCCTCCCTGCGAGTAGCCAAAGCAACTCAGCAGTCAAGGAGCTTGTGAAGAACACCAGCCCCAGTGCTGCTTTTAGCCCCCGGTAAACGAGGCTTAGTGGTCTGCAGGGATGGCGGCAGCATGAGCTCACACTTGGACTCTCTTGAAAGCATTTGCTGCTGGTCCCATAACCACACTCAGGAGCCGCTCATGTCAGACATAGGACGGCAGGAACCTCCCTGTCTTGGGGACGGAGGTGGCTGATACTGCCTTAGTTTAGGGACTAAGAATGGCAGCCCTTGGTCTACAGAACCCTACAGCAGTGTTAACCCTTTCCAGGGGATGTAGTATGGTTATTGTTTGGTCTTCTTTTCCACCTCAGGACATCAGTTTAGGCTGATTTTTCCTGTGGAAATCTTGGGTTAGTGACAGAAATAAAATTTTTAAAAAGTGTTTTCTTCATATAAAGAAGTATCTGTTTACTTCAATGGGCTATACGAACTAGAAACCTATGTATACACCTGGTGCCTGACATCATCCATGGCAAGTAAAGCCATGCACTGTTCTTGCACCTAGCAAACATGAATCCTCATTATCCTTCAGGAGCAGAAGTAAAAAAAAGTTACATGTACTTGTGGGCTGCTAGCTGGTGACCTGCACCAATTCAGTGGTCCTGGACAGGTTCATCTCTTTCTATTGGAATTAATTAAATTTCTACAGCCGAAGGGGTAACTAAACACATCCAGAACTGGAGGAATGGGGCCCAAGTTTGCTTCTGTGATGAAACTGCATCATCCTAACTGTGACCCAGTTGCCCAGGTCGTGGGAAGGTTCAAGGCAGAGGGCTCAAAGCCTTGGCAGGTGAGTAGATGAAAACTTAAGGAAAAGAAGGGTAGAAAAACTAGTAGACAGACATACAGAGAGAGGCAATGAGGCGATCTCTGTGGCTGAGGACAGGAGTAAGCTGAAAGGTCTTGGATAGTGCCCAGCACAGATCAGGGCACAGATATGGGAACCAAAAAAAAAAAAAAAAAAAGGTTTGATTATTAATATGACTCCTGGGAAGCAGAAGGGAGTGCAGTGAGGCTTTGTGGGCTGCTTGCATGGAGGCAGGGAAACTGGTAAGTCAATCTGGGGAGTGCAAAGAGCAGTTGAGAGCACTGGGACAGCCGAGGAACAGAGACTAGGGTTCTTGGGGTGAGGAACAAGCATTCTTGGGGTGATGAAAGTCTGTGTGAACTTCTCCCTTTCTATCCTCCCTGGATGCATATGGGTAGGTTCAGAGCCTAGCTACCTCTTAGGCAAAAGACGAAACTGCAGGTTGCCAGATTGCACGAGTCCATGGTACTAACAGCCCTCTGTTCCTATGAAGTTTGCAGGCTTGGGTCGGCAAGGAAGACAGACGGCAGTGACCTCAGTGCATGCAGAGTCACCAAATCCAAACAGCTGCTTCCAATTAGCAGATAGCTCAGTGCTAGGGGCTGGCTCAACTGGTCCAGGCCCAGCCTGTGTAATGTGAGCCAGACTGCCCTGCTCCCTCTCTGTCCCTCCCACCACTGGGCACTGAGTTCCCTAGTAACAATTGGCAGCAGAAGCCTCTGAAAAAAACTGTTAGCATCACAATCTGTCCAAGGAGGAGACTGGGGTCCAGAGCCAAGTAAGGAGGCTGACAGGAGGGGTGCTGCAGTATACAGAGGCATCCCCAGGCCTAGGGCTGATATGCCAGGGCACCAGGAGAGCCAAGCCTAGGCTTATGAGATGTCACATTTAGAAAAAAAAAAAGATAAGGAATTACAGAAGGGCCAATGCATACATCCCTTTCTGCCTACCAGTGGCATCAGATCTCATGTCAGCCATGAGGATGGGAAAGCAGGCCTACACTGGCCCCAGCAGAGAAGCTAGAAATGCGCCCACTGTGCATGCCACAAACAGATGTCAGAGCGCTTGCTGTGCAAAAGCTCCATCAAAGCTGCAGATGCTGCTGATGCCATACCCAAAGCCTCACATGAGAGGCCATGACTCATATAATGATGTTTTTGAGACTCCAGTCCAGATCAGGAAGGATGCAGAAGCCTGTTTAATCTTTGCTGAGTACCACTCCGCTTTCCTGGAACATGTTCTTCTCTTCTACATTCACACAGGTCTCTCTGAAGACTTTCAGATTCTCTGCCTTCAGAGATAGACACAGTCCAGCCTCACTTGCAGCGCAGCCCAAGGCTAACAACTCACTTTCAACCTCTATTGTCTACCATGACCTACAGTTAAGATGCCTCCTGGCCATCCCATCTCCTCCCACCTGGCCCTCCTGCACCAGCATTTCAATCCCATTCCCTATTGCTCGCTCCCTGCCCTGCCACACAGCTTTATTTCCCTCTAATATCAGACCCAAGTAATGATGAGTCTCATGAGGATGCAATCAAGCTCCACTTCATCCCTGGTGTATCCCATTTCTGTGCCACGCCAGGGCTCCCTTCAGCCTGTCCTGTCTCTGAAAACACTCCCCCACAAAGGAAGCATCTCTAATAAAAGTTCCTCACGCGATAGCCAGTTCCCACAGTCTTGGCCCACAAGCATCTGAGCACAGGCTGGGCCCCTGCCATAGTATATGCCCACGGCAGAGGTGGCCCATGTCCTTGGCTGCTTGCTGTCCAGTGGGTTCCCTGGTCACTGGCACTCCCAGGCTGCCAGGGTTCTCTGTCACTCAGAGCTCCTGGGCCGTTTGACCCCGTGCTGTTGGGGCCCCTGGCCCCTCAGGGACTCCCAGACGTCGGGCGCCCCCCCGCCTGCTGGTGCTCCCGGTCCCCGTGCACAGCCCTATTCCCTGGTGCTCCTGGGACGCCCTGCACGGTGCAGTCCCCGCGCCGGAGCTATGCCAGCTCCGGCCCCGGCCCCGGCTCTACTCGGGCCCGCAGCCCCCGCCCGGCGCCTCCGCGGCTCCTTCGCCGTGACCACTGAGCGCCCGCCCCGCGGCGGCTCTGCCTCTGCGGCGGCACCCCCGGCGCCCGCGCCCGCACCGTCCCGCTCGTCCGCTCCCAGCGCCGGCCCCGCTGCCGTCGCGCCGCGGGCGAGGCCGGTCCATCCACGGATCCGCGGTGCTGCGCCGCGGGCGCCCCCGCCCCCCCGCCCCCCCCCCCCCCGCCTCATTGTCTGCGCAGCGGAGGCAGAACAAAGCGCCCGGTCCCGGTCCGGCCCGGCCCGCCGTGCGGCGATGCGGACGTGCGGAACACCGGGCGAAGGCGGCGGGGCAACGGGCGCGGGTCGGTCCCCGGCGCTGGCACTTACGCCGTGCGTCCCGCGCTGGCGGCGTTCACATCCCGCAGGATACGGCCCCGGCGAGACGCCCCGCAGCTGCTCCGCTACCCCGGTGCTGCGGTATCCCGGTGCTCCGGTGCCGCAGCCGCTCCGTTACTGCTGGCCGCTCCGGTACCTCCGGCGCTACGGTGCCCTCCGGTGCCGCGGCCCCCGTGGTGCTGCGGTGTCCCGGCCTCCCGCTGCCGCGGCCGTCCCGCTGCCGCAGCCGCCCCGCGGAGAGCTCGGCGGCAGGCGGCGGGTCGGCGCTGCCTCGGCGCGGAGGCTCCTGCTGAAACCCGACCCAGCGCCGCCCTCAGCCCCTCGCTCCCCCCGCCGCCCCCATCCCCGCCCCGCCACCGGAGCGCGCCGGCGGAGCGCGGCCCCGGAGCGGCCCCGTGCCGGGAGCCGTGGCGGTGGGACGGTGTGGCTGGACAGGGAGCACGAAGGGGCCAAGAGAGCAGCGGCGGGGAGAGGGGCTGCCCGGAGGGGGAGGAAGGGCTGCAGCCGGGATAAAGAGAGATGGGGAGGAAGCAGTGGGCGCCGGGGGCCCGGGGAATGGGAAGGGGTAGGAAGGAGCAAAGCGCAGGGAGGTGGTGCGATGGTACGGGACAGAGGGCTGGGCAGAAGGAGATGGAGAGAGTCGGTGGGTGGCATTGGAAGGATGTGGGGACAGGATCACAGAGGCACAGCCTGTTCTCTGGTCTTTACCACAGCTACTTTCTCAAGTGCAGGGCCCAGGGTACAAGATTCTGTAATCTGCTAACACCTTGTCTCACATCAGGGCTTGTAATGTCTGGGCTGGACAGTACTTATCTGTAGTGCCTGCCATGCAAGTGATTGGGGCCCCACTAGTCTATACTAAGACAGAAAACAGGACAAGAGTGGGTTACTGTCAAGGCTGCTCCACTAGCGGATGGCTCCCTGTTTTAGCCAAGCATTGATTTGGGAGCTAATATTGTTCAGTATTTTCATATCTATGATGACACGAAGTGCAAATTTTCAGGTGGTACTTAGGAGGGGCATCTGATATGTTGCACAGCAGAACTTCAATCCAGAGAGAAGTTTTAAGAACTGAGTCAGCAGAAGCCTCATTAAGTTCAATAAAAGTACAAAGCTCTGCACCTGAGGCAGAACAACCACATAACTGGTACAGGCTGGGAACCAACTGGCTGAGTTGCAATCCTGCTGAAATCTACATGGAGTTGGGGTGGACACTGAATGAAGTCAATAGTATGCTTTCATTGCAAAGAAGGCAATCAACACACTGCAACATTAGGAGAAGGGCAAGCAGCAGGTCACAGGAAAAAGTCATCCCCCTCAGCCTGGCATACGGGGAAGCCACACCTGGACACCTATCTACGGTTTTGGTTCCCTCCATTCACGAAGGATATTGAAAAACTGTAGGAGATAGTTAGGGGCCTGGCACACAAATTTATATGGACAGACTAAAGAAGCAACCCTAGCTGTACATACAGACTTGGGGATGAGAGGCTGGAGAGCAGCCCTGTGGAAAGGAATCTGGGGGTACTGGTTGTCATCAATTTGAATCTGAGTCAACAGTGTGCCCTGGCAGCCAACAGGGCCAATTGTGCCCTGGGGTGCCTCAGGCATGGCACTGCTAGCTGGTCAAGGAAAGGGATTGTCCCACTCTGGTCTGCCTGGTGCAACCTCACCTTAAGCACTGCATGCAGCTTTGGGCACCACAGCATAAGAAGGGCATAAAAACTATCAGAGAGCAGCCAAAGGAGGGCTATGAAGAAGACGAAAAGTCTGAAGGCAAGGCATACGAGGAGTGGCTGAAGTCACTTGGTTTGTTCAGCCGAGAGAAGAGGAGACTGAGGGGAGGCCTCATGGCGGCCTACAGCTTCTTCACGAGGGGAGAGGAGAGGCAGGTGCTGATCTCTTCTCTCTGGTGACCAACAATAGGACCCAAGGGAATGGCATGGAGCTTCATCAGGGGAGGCTAAGGCTAGATGTTAGGATAAAGTTCTTCACTGAGAGGGTGGTCAGGCACTGGAACAGGCTCTCCAGAGAAGTGGTCACGGCACCAAGCCTGGTGGAGTTCAAGAGACACTTGGACAATGCTCTCAGACATACGGTCTGATTTTTGGGTGGTCTTGTGTGGAGCAAGGAATTGGACTCGATGATCCTTGTGGGTCCCTTCCAACTCAGGATATTCTATGATTCTATTATGCTGTGATTCTAAGCAGTGCTTGCTTAGTCTGGTGATAAGTATGCTAAGGGGCTTCGTAATGGCATCCTACTGCTAGCTGAAGGACAGGTAAAAAAATGACAGAGCCAAATGCTTCTTCATAGTGGTAGACAACAGAACAAGAACAATCACCATAATTACAGCTTGTGATATTCAGAGTGGACATTAGGAGAAGTTTCTTCACTGGGGAGCTGTGCAACACTGGAAAAAGCTATTTACACAGACTGAATCTCCACCCTTGCAAGTTTTCAAGGCAGATCTGACCTAGTATTGTTGACAGTCCTGATTCAAATGAGAGGTTGGACTATGCACCTCTGGACATCCCTTTTAACAGTGAAGGAATAGTCTACTATGAAATTACAGTTTTCATACCATTTTTATTATAAATAGAAATATTTCTATTTATAGAATAATAGAATATTATAGAATATAGAATAAATAGAAAATATCTATAGAATCGATATATATCTATATATATATCTATAGAATAAATAGAAAATTTCTATTATAAATAGAAATAATCTTTTATCTATCCTTAATAATATCTTTTTTCTTTTATGATGTTCTAGTCACCCTCTATACTCACAAGGCCTCTTTACATTATTTCACTGATCAACCTTATCAGTATAACTTCCTCGCCGAAGACCTGCAAAAAATGAAATAGATGAGCTCCAAAACTGCATCTTGAAAACACAGTGCATTCCCTCAAGTCTAGAAGTTCTGATTTACTGATAATCTTGCTATTTTTTTTGCCAGTCTTATACATCTTACAGTTTTTTTATTAATTTCTGTCTTCTCCACCTGAACAAATAATTTCTCATGTGGCATTATAGCATTGCAGTTCAGATAGTCTGATCTACCTTTTTTCCTGCTCCGCCTAAAAGATCACTTATAAAAAAAGTTGTCTAATGTGCTAGTGTGACAAACTTGCTGGATTTTATCACATTTGCCATTTCACAGAATCACAGAATCGCATAATCACAGAATGGGCGGGGTTGGAAAGGACCTCTGAAGATCATCTAGTCCAACCCCACTACCAAGCAGGATCACCTAGAACATGTTGTGCAGGACGGCAGCCAGGCGGGTTTTGAATATCTCCAGAGAAGGAGACTGCACAGCCTCTCTGGGCAACCTGCTCCAATGCTCTGTCACCCTCACAGTAAAGAAGTGCCCCCTCATATAGAACTGGAACCTCCTGTGCTTCAGTTGTGCCCATTGCCTCTCACCCTGTCGCTGGGCACAACTGAAAAGAGACTGGCTCCATCCTCTCAACACCCTCTCCTCAGATATTTATATACATTAATGAGGTCTCAAATTTATTGTCATCTTATCAAAATCTACACTGAAACCCCTGTAAACTTGTACAAGCAATCTGCATTTGCCTAGATCATTCACTTCAGTCCTTTCTTCAGTATCTGTGATGTTTGTTATTCTTCAGTCCCTTGACATCAACTCTGATCATTAAACACTTCTCTTCTTAGACCAGCAATTCTTACACAAATATCACCTCTAGCTAGAGATGGAAATTGGTCCTTTTGGTCTAATTCTAATAAATTAGAATTTATTACTATATATATTTTTGAGCCCCTTGGCAAGGGAGGGGAGAACAGGCCCATATCATGTGCTTGGACTTTAAGAGAGATCTTGGACAGTCTTTCTGATGTGCAGGTATCCTTGGAGCTGCATGTGTCCAGGTAGAAAATGTGAGTCGAGCTATGCTTTGCAAGTGCAACTAAGACACAGAAGCAAGAGTAGAAGTACGCTATTCAACTATATAAGACAGAAGATGACTGGTAGTAGTAAGGGTTGGGACAGGACTATAAGGCTCCCAGCTGTATCATGCCTTTTGATAGAATTATTAGTGATGAGGAAACCAGAGTACGGAGAAGGGAGCAAAATTTGAAGATGATTAACTTATCTGGATTAATCAGTGCTTTGGTGAACTTCAGAAATAACTTAGGGACTGGTGCGATATGGCACACTGAAGTCAGTAGTGAACAAAGCATAGCTGGAAGGCAGCACAGAAAACATGTTGTCTGCATGCTTTGTGTTTCTCTAGCTCTATAGGCAAATACTGCAGAGTCATGTGATGCCTCATGCCTATCCCTCATGTTACTGTTCTGCCACTACAATGACCTTGATCCTGGAGTCCCACACATCCCTACCCCAGAACTGACTTTGCATGTTCCCACCCTCATCAACAGCATGTGGAGAGTGGTCTGGCAGCTTAGCACCTTCCTGCTAGATGGCATTGTACGGTGTCTTGCTGCTAAACTAGATAGAAGCGATCTGGCAGATAGCCCAGGAGGACTGATTAAGTTGCTGGGCTTCCACTCTTGCATGTTCGAGTCTGGCTCGGAAGTCCCAAACAGGAAATCCTTCTAGGATGTGCTTAGGCTCCGACTCTCGGATGTTCACAGCAAGCAAAGGCTTCCTGCATTCAGAATGGAGGTTAAAAATAAAAGAAATCGGGCACCTGCTAGGAGCATACACGGCAAAGAGGGGTAGGATGTGGGGGTCAGGGGTACAGCTCTCTCTAAGACATGCGTAAGTGTTTTCAGTTGAGTTCCCAAGTCTAACTGTGCCATTTGGAATGCCTTTGAAATCCATGGAGGATATGGAAAGAGATGCAAGGTCATTTCACCTGGCAAACAGCACTGTTATCTCAGCTTTGTGGCTTTATATTCACAGCCTGGTTAAAAAGAAATGCTGCTGGGGCACTGATGCTAGATATAACCTGACTAGCTGGATTTGAACCTTACAGTGAAATAGTTCTTCTTCATCTCCTACTTTTTCTAAATGGACACTAAGCTCCTGTCACATAACGTTCTTGCAACAGGCATATTTCGATGCCATGGTTTTATTCATGAGCAGCCTTGAATGTAAGTCCCTTTGTTGGTCTGCTTATGACGCATGGTTTTAGGGTAGAGCAAGAAGAAATCATGGCTTCCATTCATTTGTTTCTGAGAATGTTTACAATCTAAGAAATTTGGCAGTCCTAGAAGCAGCTGGACTGAGCAGTGGTCTTAACACCACAATTACACTACATCATGCTTAAAGTAAGGATGCCCCGCCATCACCTTCCCATTCGTCCTATCCTTCTCATAGTATCCTGGATATGACTATGACAGTCTGTGTTCTTTTCAGGGCTCTATCCAGCACAGCCCTAAATGCCCTGAGCACTTGATTGTGAATCCTTTCTCCCTTTTTAGTGGACTTCTCTAGCACAGCAAAACCTTTGAAATAGCTGGGTTTAAAATGTTGCCCTTTACTACCTCTGTTTCTGCCCTGGACTTCTCGATTTTGCCAGTTCCATGGATTCCCATCCTGCAGTTCTCTTGTAATTCAACTTGGGACTTCTCAGACAGATCATTTGGTATTATTTAAGTTATAGCAACATCTAAAGGTAAAGATTTCAAGTGCAGCAATAAGACAATTCATGCCCAGAAGACAAAGTAATCAAAAGTGAAAACAAGCAGGTACAATAAAGAACAATGGAAGGATAAGGCTGCAAGTGAGGTAGTGGTGTTATTCTTTGCAGCTAATTTGTAAACAATGTAGAATAGGCAGATATGAAACAGTAGAAAAAAAAAATCTAGGGCTGTCAACTGCTTCATTCCTATACCTCAAAGAGGGTTCAGAAGAACCCAGAAGTGCCTGTAAGGCTCAGCAGATGTGCATCTAACCACTTCTTGAAGCTCTCCCATAACAAACATTTTATAAATTTGACAGACAATCTATTCAGTGCTAAATTTATTCACTATTATTTAAACCCATTATTTCTTGTACTATCTATCATGAACACTAGAAGTAGATTGTTCTCTTTGCAACTGTATTCTACAAACAAGGGCAGTTATCATATCTCTTCACTCTTCTTTAAGAGACACTACCCCAGAGCATTTAATATTTCCATATTGCATTTTCTCAACCTCTAATCATCTCCACTGGACCTTCTCAGATTTGTCTATGTTCTCTAAAGTGCACTCACTAAGACTGGGTGCAGTACTTCAAGTAAGGGCCTAATCACAGCAATGTAGAGCCAGAGAGGCTACTTGATGCATCTTGCAAGTCATATTCCTGATTATACCATCTTATATGATTTTTATTTGTTTTTCATTTGAGCGTGCCCTCAGCTGATTCATATTCTGCCTAGAGATAACTCTAAACCCAAGATTTTTCTGGAGAACTACTGTTTGGACCATTATTTCTCAGTCTATATTGGTACAGCTGATTATTCTTGCACCATAGATAATCTTCCTACCAAGGAATAATAACATTTTTTTTATTTCTACCCAGCAATAATAGTAATTCTTATTCCTATACAATATAATAACAACAATAATTCCAACTACAAAATAATTTGTAACAACTCCATTAATAGTTTTATTACATCTTATAGGATCTGCCTGTCATGCATAAACAAACCTAGAAGAAGGCCAAGATTCTTTCTGTTTGTTTTAAAACTCATCAAAAATATGTCAGTTCTTTAGGTCATGTGGACAGCTGAATAGATTGTTTCATAAAACACTACCAATCCAGAGGCACGAATATAAGTCATAGTAAGAATGCTTTAAGGTGAAACACTTTTAGGTTACATTTTGATTTTGGACTTGGAAGTCAAATGTCACTGAAGATAATGTGGCCAAAACACTTCCCGCTAGCTGCAAAAATTGCCAGTGAGACAGAAAGGCTTTGATTACTTGAAATGATAACAACAGCAATGCAAATAATAATAATAATAATAACAACAACAACAACAACCAACAATAATAAATCAGTCTACTTGTTAATATTTCCAATGACTGTTTAATTTGTTTGATATATGCATACATAGATATAACAGATCTCTTTAAGGTGTTTTACCTAGGTCTTCGTGAGAGACAGATCAAAGCAAGATTAAACAGCATACTCATGTTCCGTATTACAACACATGATTAACTGCAAATGAGAAATTCACCTCCAGCAGTTTTCCTAATGAGGTTTTGCACAGAATTCTCTATAGTCCAATGCTTTTTAGTATCTTCACTAAGAATAATCTGCAAGGAAGTATCAACTGCCTAAAAAAAAGTATATGGAACAATAGGGAAATTATGTTATTGCAATTTTAGTAATATGTTTAGTGTTCAGTATTTATAAAGACTGTAGAAAACTCAAAGTGACCTCAAAGTCACAAGAATGAGTCAAAATCCAGAGAACAAGTTTCAACATGGATAGCTTTAGAAAGATAAGAAAATGAAGTGAATTCTAAGGATTTGTAAGAGACAAAAAAATAAATTGCATATTATTTTTGAATCTAGAAAATGAAGGCAGAACAGGAGCAATAGAATGGAACTAAAATTGTAAAAACTGAAAGAAAAGAGCTGCTATTCAATGGAGAGAGGAATTAATCGCTAGAATAACTAAGACAAGGTCATAACAGGTACCTAGCAGACAGGATTACCCATCTTTATTGAGAGATGTGATAGTTCAGCAAAAGGCGCACGGTTTGAAAGAGAAGTCTCTCCTTGAGGTTCTGTGGGTTTTGTGATTCAGAAAAGTCAGTGTCACCCAGTCCCAGTCTCTGAACTGCCCTTTGTGTGCTGCTTGCCCTGTTACACCCTCCTAAAGAGATGGCTGAACTGTATCAAGCCATGGAATGATTCTTATGATGAGAAAAGGGAATGAGAAAATTATGAGAAGGAAACTATCTAACACATTTTAGTCCGTGAGCCAAGACAGAACTGAAATCAACATTTCCAGAGAGGGAAGTTGACTGAGCTGAGCCCTGTGCTACTGACTGCTCTACTTCCTGTCCTGGCTTCTTCCATCCTCCTGGAATCTCTTCATCCACGTTTCTGCAGCAGGGTGACCTCATTTGGCAGCAACCTCTGAGAGCTTACACTGACTAAAGTGCCTCATTCTCATAGGTGCCTTTTAGAAAGTTGCTCAGTAAGGCCTGGACTTCCTCCCTGGTAGCAAACAAGTCTCCTTCTGTTCCCCTGAAAATCAGCTGGGAGGAAGTGAGATGGGGAGGTGGTTTCCGAAATAGTGTGGATTGTGATTACAGACATAGTCTCAAAATCCATGTGATGGGGGTAGGGAGCACAGGACCTGCATGGGGAATCCAGATTATTTTTGTGTGAGCTGAACATGTGCCTTTGATCAGCACTGTTCACAGACAGATAAAAACCTGACAGCAAAGGGCTTGCTGGTGTTTTGTAAAAGGAAGAAAACAATTTGAGGGATATCCCTTTCCAAAGAAAAAGGCTTTTGCTTTGGAGGAGGTGGTGCTTTCTATATATAGTGAGGTGATTATTTCAGAATGGAAAATGTTTGTTCAGGAAGGAAAGGCTCTGAGATCAGCAGAGTCAAGTCTCACCCACATGCTGTTGGCTCCATTGGGCTCTTCTGCCTAGCAGCAGAGAACTGGGAGGAGGAGTCTGCAAGGACAAGTCGGCTGTCCAGGAATCACCCATCTACACTTGCACACTTACCAGGACCTTGGGTTCAAGCTCTGGTGTGTCACAGAGGGACAGGTTCTGAAGTAAGATCTGATGATTCCTACAGGAAGAAGAAAACTGAAGATGGTCAAACATCCCTTTTGTCTTTGACAAGTCAAGGTTATCATCTACAACCAATGCACACTGGAATGCTCTGGGATATGCCACAAATACACTATATGTGCCATCAGCTAAATAGCAACAATGTACACTCCAACCCAACAGTCCATTATTCCATTGTAAATACACCACATGCATATATGACACTGGAACAGCACTAAACATACCTGCCACAAAGAGACACAGGAAGCTGGGTTTCTTAACCTAGAGAAGAAGACATACATAAATACACGCACGCACACGCACACATGAATGAACTGGTATGATACAGCACCATCTAGTGGAAATTTATGTATTACACAGTCTTAATCTCTAAAAATATTAGTGTTGTTTGTTTGTTTGTTTGTTTGTTTGTTTTGGTATTGTAGAATTGTTTATGAATCCTAGATACAGACCAAGAAAACTTTGTGTGACACTTATCATGTTTAAAATATTTTAAAAAGTGAAAAAAAACACACCACACATAAACTTTCAGTGTAGGCTACTGTGATGACCATAACACAGATGTCGCCATTGAACTCAAATGGTTTAATCTATCAAAATCATTCATAAACCAAAACCAGCCCAGAGGTTAGAAATGAATATATAAGCCTACCACATACTTTAAAAAGTTACTCAGACCAGGTTAAATCACAGCTGCCTATCTTCTCCAGCAACAGAGTCAGACTATGAAAAGAAGTTTAGTTGATTCTGCTTTACATAATACTTAAAGACCATATCTGACCTAGCAGAAGCAAAAAAGAGACAGAAAAAGTTTGACATATGAACCACCTTAACGTGTTTTAAAAGTCTAAAAATAACACAGGCCACTGTGAGGCATACAAGAGGTAGAAGAAGGGGCAGGTGACCCAGGGGGAATATATCTAAGCATGCGGTTATGGGGTAGGGAAAACTAAAGTCCATCTTACTTGAATCTGGAGGGAGATGTGAAGTACAACAAGAAAAGCTTCTACAAGTACATCATCAGCTAGAGAAAGACTGAGGAAAATGTAGGCCCACTGATACATGGGATAGATGCCCTGCTGACAAATGACACAGAAAAGTAGCCTTCAGGAATCCCAGGTCACTAAGACCAAAAGCAAACTGCAGCAAGGAAGACTTAACCTTAGGGAATGATAGCCTTCTGCATTGAGATGGCTGTATTGGTATAGGAGGGGAGAGCAGTGGATATTGTTTGCCTCAACTTTAGTAAGGCTTTTGACACTGTCACACATAAAATCCTCATAGAGAAACTGATGAAGTACTGGGACAGTGAGGTGGACTGAAAACTGTCTGAAATGCCAGGACTAAGGGTCACGATCCATGGCATAAAGTCCAGCTGGAGACCGGTCACCAGTGGAGTACCCTGAAGTCACCAGTTTGTCCAGTCCCGTTTAACATCTTCATTAATGATCAGGAAGATGGAGCAGCACACACACTCAGCAAGTTTGTTGATGACACAAAACTGGGAAAAGTGGCAGATACTCCAGGGTGTTGTGCTGTCCTCCAGAGAGGAAGGCAAGAAGGTTACCAAGAGGTCAGTGGGGCAATCACTCTTCTTAAGCCAGAAGTGACAATGCCATATCTGGAGTGCTGTGTCCAGTGAGTCCAGCAAAGGTCCACAAAAATGCTTAAGAGACTGAAAACTCTGTCTATATGAGGAGAGGCTGAGAGAGTTGGGAATGCTGAGCCTGGAAAAGATATAGCTTAGGGAGATCTTACCAATGTGTATAAAAACCCAATAGAAAAGAATGAAGAAGAGGAAGCCAGACTCTTCTTGGTAGTGTCCACTTTTTCTTTTTTTTACTTTCTGTTTTTTAACTTTTTTTTTTTTTAGGAAAAAAGTAGGAAAGTAAGTGAATGGAAACATTGTTTGTTAAAAGACTGGAAACAGAGAGAAAGACACAGAATCACGGAAGGACAGAATGGATGAGGTTGGAAGGGACCTCTGAAGGTTATCTGGTTTAACCCTCCTGCTCAAGCAGGGCCACCTTCAGCAGGTTGCCCAGGATCATGTCAAAGTGGCTTTTGAAGATCTCCAAGAAAGACTCCAAATTGTTGGATCATTCCACTAGGGAGGCTGCCAGTGCAGAATTACAGGCTCTGTACTAGGACCTCTGCTTTCAGCTTATCTATATTCAGGATGCAAAACAGAATAATCCGTGAGGCAGCATTTGTGGCTGATCCTAAGTGTTGAGGGAAGCATGGATGACAGACTGCTGAGGGAGAACAGAATGGCCTTAGGAGACTGTGCTACTTCATAATAAAAGTGGCAGACAAAATTCAGCAGCGGCAAATCTAAAGTGGAGCCTAAGGGAAAACAATCTCAGCTTCACATGTCAAATTATGGCATCTGAGATGATTACCACAAAGAGAGTGAAAGCTTCGACTTAAAAGGGTCTGGTGAAAACGTCATCCTAGTGCTCAGCAGTCAAAAGAGCATACGAAATATTTGGAGCAATTAGGGAAAGAAAATCCAAACCCCAAACTGAACTGCATTATTTGACTGTGCAAACTTTTAATTGCCATGCATCTTGAATGCTGTGTGCAGTTAATGGCCACTGTATCTCCAGAAGGTTACAGAAAAGCAGGAGAAAGTTCAGAAGACGGCAGCAAGGATGACCAAAGGTCCAGATCAGCTTCAATGCAAGGAACAATTTAGTCTCCATTCTGGAAAGGAGACAAATGAGGGCAATGTGGAAGAGGATAATGAAATCACGAGTAGTCTGTGGAGGGTGATTTTGCTCAGCTCTGTGGAGCTGATTTTGTTCATACACTGCCTCTTCTGATATAAAAGATGTATGAAATAAGGCTAACAGAAGCCAAGATCAAAACAAACAAAAGAAGGTGGTACTTCATATGAGGAGCCATGGAACTGAGGAACTCTTTGCCATAGAATGCTGTGGATGCTCAAAATTTACATTGGCTCAAGGGGTAGCTGGATTAGTTCACCTAATAGAAATATTTGAGGATGCCTGAATAGAGGAAACCCCCTCCACCTCATGAACTCTGTGAGTCACAAAGTGTTGGGTCTGGGGGTGTACTGAGGTGAAAACCTTATGAAACATGCTTTTCCTGTTCTTCCACACCTTCCTGTGCATCTATTTGTATTCACTCTTGGAGGCTGATGCAAGACTAGAGGGAGTCTTGAGCTTTCTCAGTATGGCTGATTCCAAGAAAACTTTTGTGGCTATTTGCTTCATGTTCTTCAGTCCTTCAGCAACTCTCATGACAAAATTAATACCAGAACAAGATACAGATTCTAGTCATTTCTTCCTTCTTCATGCATCAGGGATATCAAGGACAATATGAAGGGCTTCTTCAAATACATCAGTAGAAAAATGAAGACTGAGAAAATGTAGGCCTGCTGCTGAATGGGGTGGGTGCCCTGGTGACAAAGGATACAGAGAAGGCAGAGTTGCTGAATGTCTTTTTTGCTTCAGACTTTACTGCAAAGATCAGCCCTCAGGAATCTCAGACCCTGGAGACAAGTTGGGAAGCCCGGAGAAAGGAGGACTTTCCCTTGGTCAAAGAGGATCGGGTCAGAGATCATTTAAGCAAACTTGACTTCCACAAATCCATGGGCCCTAATGGAATGCACCCACAGGTGCTGAGGGAGCTGGCCGACATTACTGCTAGGCCACTATCAATCATTTTTGAAAGGTCATGAAGAACAGAAGTGCCCAAGGACTGGAAGAAAGCCAATGTCAAGCCAGTCTTCAAAAAGGACAAGAAGGAGGAACCCGGCAGCTACAGGCCTGTCAGCCTCACCTCCATCCCTGGAAAGGTAATAGAACAGCTCATCCTGGAGGTCATCTCCAAGCATGTGGATGATAAGAAGCTGATCAGGATAAGTCAGCATGGATTCACCAAGGGGAAATCATGTTTAAACAAATCTGATAGCCTTCTATGATGAGATGACTAGCTGTGTAGATGAGGGGAGAGCAGTGGATGTGGTCTACCTTGACTTCAGCAAGGCTTTTGACACTGTCTTCCATAAAAATCCTCATAGACAAGCTCAGGAAGTGCAGCCTTGATGAGTGGACATTGAGGTGGATTGGTAATTGGATGGATGGCAGAGCTCAAAGGGTTGTGCTTAGTGGTGTGGAGTCTAGTTGGAGGCCAGTAGCTAGTGGTGTCCCCCAGGGGCCAGTACTGGGTCCAGTGTCGTCCAACCATGGTAGTCAGGCAAAGTCCCTGGTGACTGGAAAAAAGGAAACATCACTCCCTTTTTAAAAAAGGGTACAAAGGAAGACACGGGGAACTACAGACCAGTGAGCCTCACCTCTGTGCCTGGCAAGATCATGGAATGAATCCTCCTGGAAGCAATGTTAAGGCACATGCAGGACAAGGAGGTGATCCGAGACAGCCAGCATGGCTTCACCAAGGGCAAATTGTGCCTGACCAATCTGGTGGCCTTCTATGATGGAGTGACTGCATCAGTCAACAAGGGAAGACTGACTGATGCCATCTACTTGGATTCTGTAAGGCCTTTGACACAGTGCGACACCCTGCCGCACACTGGAACAGGCTCCCCAGGGATGTAGTCACAGCACCAAGCCTGTCAGAGTTTAAGAAGCATTTGGACTGTGCTCTTAGTCACTTGGTCTGAAATTTTGGGTAGACCTGTGTGGTGCTAGGAGTTGGACTTGATGATCCTTATGGGTCCCTTCCAACTTGGGATATTCTATGATTCTATGATTCTATGGTCCCACATGACACTCCAATCTCTAAGTTGGACAGATATGGATTTGAAGGGTGGACCATCCGGTGGATAAGGAATTGTCTCAAAAGCTGGACCCAGAGAGTAGTGGTGAATGGATCTATGTGCAGGTGGAGATCAGTGATGAGTGGTGTACCTCAAGGTTCTGTCTTGGGACCAGTACTTTGCAATATCATCATCAATGACATAGAGGATGTCAAGTGTACCCCCAGCAAGTTTGCTGATGATGCCAAGCTGAGTGGTGTGATTGATACCAAAGAAGGAAGAGATGCCATTCAAAGGGGCTGGAGAAGTGGACCCATCTGAACCACATGAGGTTCAACAAGTCCAAGTGCAAGGTGCTGCACCTGGGTCAGGGCAATCCCAGACAGGAGTACAGACTGGGAGAAGAACACATTGAGAGCAGCCCTGAAGAGAAGGACTTGGGGATTCTGTTGGATGAAAAGCTCAACATAAGTTGGCAGTGCGCTCTTGCAGCCCAGAAAGCCAACTGCATCCTGGGCTGCATCAACAGAGGTGTGACCAGCAACTTGAGGGAGGTGATTGTCCCCTTCTACTCTGCCCTTGCGAGGCCCCACCTGGAGTGCTGCATCCAGGTTTGGGGCCCCTAGCACAAGAAAGATGGAGAAGGACTCTTTACTTGGATAGATAATGATAGGACAAGGGGGAATGGTCTTAAACTAAAAGAGGATAGATTTATACTAGACCTTAGGAGGAAATTCTACACTGTAAGGGCAGTGAGGCACTACTACAGGTTGCCAAGAGAAGTTGTGAAAGCCCCATCCCTGGAGGTGTTCAAGGCCAGACTGGATGGGGTCTTGGCCAACCTGATTTCTGTCAAAGTCCCTCTGGATGGCATCCCTAACCTCCAGCGTGTCGACTGCACCACACAACGTGGTGTCATTGGCAGACTTGCTGAGGGTGCACTCAACCTCACTGTCCATCTCACCAACAAAGATGTTAAATAGTGCCAGTCCCAATACTGACCCCTGAGGAACACCACTCGCTACTGATCTCCTCTTGGGCATTGAGCCATTGACTGCAACTCTTTGAGTACGACCATCCCCCCTATGTGGTCCATCCATCAAATCCATGTCTCTCCAATTTAGAGTCACCATACCAAAGCAAGTGTTTTGTTTTGTTGTTGTACAGAGGCCTAATACCATGTTTTCATAGGCTAAGGCATCAGATTTCCCTGGATGAATAGCCACTTGGAAAAGATGATACATTTAGAATCTATAGAAATGGGAAAGACACTGATTTTTACACCTGAGAAACATGGTATCAAAAACAGAGGTGCTACTAGGAATAAGGATATGGAAATGATAATTTCTCAGATTAAAACAATTAGATTTATTTTTAATTTAGTTCTTACTAAATCTCCTCATCTCCTCTCCATCCCAGAAGGAAGGAATGGGCATATGTATCTGAAGCAATTGTTAATGGAGGCAATTTTTAACCAGTTCTGCCACATTAGAGGTGAAATATTTGGTAAATACCAAATGCATTATCTATATTTAAGAAAAAGTATTTTGAACAATTATAGGTCTGTTAGCTTGCCTGTAACAGAATGCACAACGGTCCTGGATGGAATGCTAAGAAAGAGATCAATTTAACTCAAATGCAGAATACAAACTTTTAACAGCCCAAGTAATTAACAATATGAACAAGCTAATCGTGTGAATTTCTGGTCATTGGTAATGTCTGAATCAAAATCTGTTTGTGTGTCCCTTCCCTTCCCTTCCCTTCCCTTCCCCTTCCCTTCCCTTCCCTTCCCTTCCCTTCCCTTCCCTTCCCTTCCCTTCCCTTCCCTTCCCTTCCCTTCCCTTCCCTTCCCTTCCCTTCCCTTCCCTTCCCTTCCCTTCCCTTCCCTTCCCTTCCCTTCCCTTCCCTTCCCTTCCCTTCCCTATTCAGTTACATTACTATGGATTGAAAAAAACAAAACAAAACAAAACAAAACAAAAAATGGTAATTAAGCTGTAATTATGGGATCATGACTGCTTTTGGCATGTCAAATCTGTATCCTGCAAATAGAAAAGGAGGCAATTGCGAAAGGAAAATAGGTAATTTCTAAGTGGCACAATTCCCCTAGATCATGTAAAACTGAAGCAAATGAAAAAGGAAAGGAGAAAATATACCTCACTGGTATATTAATATTAGATAATAAAAACATGTTTTTGTTTTTGAAGTAAACTAAGAACAAAATAAATCCAGCATAGGGCAATCTGTTATGTGGCTATAGTTAAACTGTTAATGATGTCAAGAAGGAATAGTTGTTCAGTTATTTTTTTTCTATGTGTGAAATATGAGATGAAAATATAAGGTGATAAACAGTGGTCTAACAATAACATTTTTTTTTAAATCGACTGACCAGTCATTTGCACCTCTCAGTCTAAAGAAGCTCGAGGAGGAAATATCTTTGGTTCACTGACCTTGCTTGAGCAAGGAGCTTTCACAAGACGACCTCAGAGGACCCTCCCTTCTCTATGATTCTGTGGTTCTGTAATGAAGGGAAAAAATAATCTTAAACAACTTAAGCATTCTCCATTCATCAGGCATCAGGCAAATCTGAAAAAAAAGTGTTCAAAGTAAAATTATGTGAGAAAGGGTCACAATAACAGAGAAATCAGAAGAATACATTTTTTTTTACTTTAGTAGATGATTGCTCATCCCTGTAATTCCACCAGCAATTTGAGTATCATTTCTAACTCTTCAGAAGTGTATTACCATAGCAAGTGTAACACAGTGAAACTGCACTAATTTCATTAAAGCAAACTATTTATCCAAGAAATGGCTGAAGCTTAACTTTCAGGTGTTCTTTCTCCTGCCACCATCTCCAGTAATCACTATGATTTTAACAGTCTAGGCCTACACGGGAGGTATCTCTGTGATGAAAACACAGACGGCTTTTTTTTTAAGCTGTCTGGAAGATTAGATGACTTACACAAGAAAAACTTCACAGCATTTCTCAGGAGCTTGCGTGTTTGCGTTATACAAAAGGGAGAGCTGGTAGATGTATGCTTATATATAAAAATAATACCCATATGTATATAAACATATTATTCTAATATATATTTCATATATTATAAACATATTATATATATTACTAATCATAGAATTATAGAACCAAAGAAGGCTTGGGTTGGAAGGGCCTTAAAGATCATCTAGTTCCAACTCCCCTGCCATGGCCAGGGATGCCACCCAGTAGATCAGGTTGCCCAGGGCCTCGTCCAACCTGGTCTTGAACACCTCCAGGGATGGGGCAGCCACAGCTTCTCTAGGCATCATGCTAATCATGTTAAGTTAAACCAAAGATCCTGCATATCAGGAAGAGGTTCTTCACCAAGAGGGTGGTCGTACACTGGAACAGGCTCCCCAGGGACGCAGTCACGGCACCAAGCCTGTCAGAGTTTAAGAAGCGTTTGGACTGTGCTCTTAGTCATATGGTCTGAATTTTTGGGCAGACCTGTGTGGTGCCAGGAGTTGGACTCAATGATCCTTGTGGGTCCTTTCCAACTCAGGATATTCTATGATTCTATGACTCTATGATTCTAGTACTTTCCCAGGACTGTCATATCTGATGTGCATATCCATACTCATCAAGACAGCATATCCAACTTCAGTCACCTACAAAACATAGGGACTCATAGTGGCTTTAGGATCCTCTACCATAATAATGTGACAGAATGAACAATATGTAGCTTTTAGAAGCCTGGAATTCTGAGAAACATTATCCTTCCCCTCCATTCCACACAACTATAGGTTTTCTGTTTTGTGCTTGTTGATTCTTTATTTCTCAAGTAAAGAAGCAAAATATAAGGCTTGTTTATCATTTACAGAAAATTAATGCGTCTGACAGTACAGATTACAATGGGAAAGCAAAAACAAAGCAGAGAAAGGATCTAACAAAGATAATGTGAACCACTAACAGATAATGGCAACAAGATGGAGAATTAGCATAGGAAGAATGAAAAAGTAGGAGCAGCATGTAAACAAAAACGCTCCCCCCCAAAGCATTTGAAAAATACTGATCAGATAATTTTCATACCAGGAACCTAAAGTGCTTGACTACCAGGCTACACTGAAGAAAAACAGGATGGTTGCAAGGCAAGGCATGAAAATGAAGACAAGAGCATCTTCCACATGCTTGAAACATTCCCTGCTAGGTTATGAACTGCAGTAGCCCAGGTTGTACATTAGTCTTTACGATGTCTTAGAAGGACAATACCAGAATGTCATGTCACCTCAGCTGAGAGATGGAAGAAAGGTGAGAAAAGCCTACTGTGCTTCCCTTCCATTTCTAATTGGTGTTTGCTTCTCTATTGCTTCAAGCCTGAGAGAGGAAGTCCTTTCTTCCTAGGAGCAGGTCCATTCTGGGTCTTACTAAGAACTCCTCTTATCCTCCAACAAAGACCCCTTTCTCTTGGGGTAAGAACATGCTCCTTTCCTGCAGCCCTTCTTGCTGTAATGGACTGGACTGGGACTGCACTGTTCATCAACTCCTGCAATAGTACAGCAGGCTGGTTGCTTTGTACTGATGAGAGATAATTAAAACCTTCCCTGGTATTGCTTTCTCCACTCAGAATAGAAAGTGCCTCCCTCTCCATTGCGAAAACCATTCCCAGCTCAGAACAAAGGCCAGAAGTTTCTGGCAAGTAGAGATCTCACCACAAGAAAGCAGGGCCTAACATAATTTATACTGTTTCCTCCCTTGCCATCTATGTGTGGGGCCCCAATGTGATGACATCCTGGTTCAGATGCTATAAACAAGGCCAAATTCATGGACCAGAGACTCCTGGAAAATGGCTAGATGTGTGTTAGGTTACGAGTTCCTGGGAGCAAAGATAATAGTGAAGCTGATAAAGGAAAGGTGAAGAAATGGGGCTTAAGACACTGGAGAGATACTTTTCCTTTGCTAGTGCAGTTCATCTGATCTTCTTATAAAGAAATTGGTGAATGTGATTCTAGTTTTAACACCACGTGGACGAGAAGATCTGAAGTGGGGAAAGCAACACCATGTCTGATGGAAAATGTGCCAACATGCTGCTTCCTGAAACATCAGGAGATTGGCAAGAAATAGTCATCTGTTAGAGGAACATGGAAGGCATCGTACTTAGAACGCTGACAAAATTTACTCACAGTCCAAATCCAGATCGGACTTGACTTTCTGAAAGCCCCACTGTGGATACAAAGATAACTTTACAATCATTTCAAAACTAAAGAGACTGTGTGCCTTCATTCTCTGATTAAAAGGGAGGTCTCAAACCAGAACTCCTTACAATTTAAAACCAGAATGGGTTTAAGTGCTGATCTCAGAACACTGACATTATGCCAGCAATTATTCATAGAATCATAGAATCACTCAGGCTGGAAAAGACATCAGGCTGGAAAAGATCATCTAGTCCAACCTTTAACCTAGTACTGACAAGTCCACGCCTAAACCATGCTACTAAGTTCTACATCCAGACGTTTCTTGAAGACCGCTAGGGATGGTGACTCAACCACTTTCCTGGGCAGCCTATTCCAATGCCGTATAACCTTTTCAGTAAAGAAATTTCTCCTAACATCCAAACAAAGCCTCCCCTGGCACAGTTTGAGGCTATTTCCCCTCATCTTACCACTTGGTGCTTGGGAGAAGAGCCCAGTCCCAACCTCGCTACAACCTCCTTTAAGGTAAATATAAAGTACAATAAGGTCTCCCCCGAGCCTTCTTTTATCCAAGCTAAACAACCCCAGCTCCCTCGGCTACTCCTCCAAAGAATTGTTCTCTAGACCCTTCACCAGCTTCGTTGCCCTTTCATTGGACATGCTCTAGCACCTCAATTTCCTTCTTATAGTGAGGGGTCCAAAACTGAACACAGTATTTGACGTGTAGCCTCGCCAGAGCCAAGTAAAGAGGGACAATCACTTCCCTATTCCCCCTGATCACGCTATTTCTGATACAAGCCAGGATGTCGTTGGCCTTCTTGGCTACCTGAGCACACTGCTGGCTCATATTCAGCCAGCTATCGACCAATACCCCCAGGTCCCTCTACGCCAGGCAGCTTTCCAGCCACTCTTCCCCCAGCCTGTAGCGTTGTATGGAGTTGTTGTGCCCCAAGTGCAGGAACCGGCACTTGGCCTTGTTGAACTTCATACAGTTGGCCTCAGCCCATAGGTCCAGCCTATCCAGGTCCCTCTGCAGAGCCCACCTCCCCTCAAGCAGATCAACACTTACGCCTAACTTGGTGTCGTCTGCAACTTATTAAGTGTGCACTCGATCCCCTTGTTCAGGTCATTGATAAAGATATTGAAGAGAACTGGCCCCAATACTGAGCCTTGGGGGACACCACTCTTGCCTCCAGCTGGATTTAACTCCATTCACTACAACTCTTTGAGCCCAGCCAACCAGCCAGTTTTTAATCCAATGAAGCATACACCCGTCCAAGCTTTGAGCAGCCAGTTTCTTCAGGAGAATGCTGTGGGAAATGTATATTTCATTACACCAGTGAAATATACATAAGTAGTACCAATCATCCTTTGTACATGATATTTCAGCCTGAAGAAGAGAAGGCTCCAGTGAGACCTCATTGCAGCCTTTCAATACTTAGAGGGTCCTATAAAAAAGATGGAGAACAAATTTTTACTTGGGCAGATAATGATAGGACAAGAGGGAATGGTTTTAAACTAAGAGGGTAGATTTAGATTAGATATTCAGAAGAAATTCTTTACTATGATGGTGGTGGGGCAGTGAAACAGGTTGCCCAGAGAAGTTATGAGTGCCCCATCCCTGCAAGTTGTAGTGGGTTTACGTGGCAAGGTTTTGGTAGGAGGGGGGCATAGGGGTGGCTTCTGTGAGAAGGATCTAGAAGCTGCCCCATGTTTGGTAAGGGCCCCACTGCTGACCAGAGCTGAGCCAATAAGTGATGTTGTTTTGCGCCTCTGTGAGAGCATATTTAAGACAGGGAAAAAAGAACGCTGCGTCACATAGCAGCTGGGAGAGTGCGAGGAGTGAGGAACACTGCCTTGTGCCTTGCAGGCACCAAGGTCAGTGAAGAAGGAGGGGAGAGGTGCTCCAGGTGCCGGAGCAGAAGTCCCCTGCGGCCTGTGGTGAGGACCATGGTGAAGCAGGATGTCCCCCTGCAGCCCATGGAGTACCACGGTGGAGCAGGGTTCCATGCTGCAGCCCGTGGAGGAGACCACGGTGGAGCAGGTGGACCTGCACCGATGGAGGCTGCGGCCTGTGGAAGACCCCTGCTGGAGCAGATTCTGGGCCGGACCTGTAGCCCATGGAGAGGAGATCACGCAGGAGCAGGTGAGCTGGCAGGAGCTGATGCCCGTGGGGGACCCAGGTTGGAGCAGTTCGCTCCTGAGGGATGGACCCCGTGGTACGGACCCATATCTGGAGCAGTTCTTGAAGAGCTGCTGCCTGTGGGCAGCCCACGCCAGATCAGTTCACCAAGGACTGCATCCCATGGGAGGGACCCCACAGCACAGGGGACGAGAGTGACTGAGAAGGAGCGGAAGAGAAGAAGCGCTATAGACTGACCATAACCCCCATTCCCCCGTTCCCCTGTGCCGCTCGGGGGGAGGAGGTGGAAGAGGGTGGATGGGGGGGAAGGTGCTTTGGGTTTCTTTCCTTTGTTTCTCACTTCTCTAGCTTGTTAGTAATAAGCAATAAATCTTACTATCTCCCTATGCTGAGTCTGTTTTGCCCGTCACGATAATTACTGTACGATATCCTCATCCTTATCTCAACCCTTGAGCCCTTTTCACTGTATTTTCTCCCCATTCCTCTTTCAGGAGGGGGAGTGAGAGAGCGGCTGTGCTGGAGCTCGGCTGCCCACCCGAGTAGAACCAACACAGTTTAAGGCCAGGTTGGATGGGGCCTTGAACAACTTGGTCTACTGGAAGGTGTCCCTGCCCGTGGCGGAGGGGCTAGAACTAGATGATATTTAAGGTCCCTTCCAACCCAAGCTATTCAAAGATTCTGTGATTCTGTGACATTGCCCTTTTTATGTACTCTTCAAAATAGATTTTGGTCTAGCTATATTATCTAGTTATATCATCAAACTGAGAACTCATATTCTATTGGTCATCTAATGCAATCAATAAATCCTTTAATTCCTGCTTTCCAGGACACAGCTACCACTCTGTAACCATGACCTGCTTTGTGGGACTCCCATTGAAATAACCCTGATGGATGACAATTATCCGCTGTTACATACAGAAACATATTTTAAACCAAAAGTTTAAAAACACTGCTCAGTGTTTCATCAGCTCTTAGAATCATAGAATCTCCTGAGTTGGAAGGGACCCATAAGGATCATTGAATCCAACTCCTGGCACCACACAGGTCTACCCAAAAATTCAGACCATATGACCAAGAGCATAGTCCAGACACTTTCTTAAACTCCGACAGGCTTGGTGCCGTGATTATGTCCCTGGGAAGCCTGTTCCAGTGCGTGACCACCCTCTCGGTGAAGAGCCTTTTCCTGATATCCAGCCTGAACCTCCCGCCTGAACCACAGCTTGACATCATTCCCACAGGTCCTATCGCTTGCCACTAAAGAGAACAGATCGGTGCTTATCCTTCCACTCCCCCTCGTGAGAAAGCTGTAGACAGTGATGAGGTCTCCCCTCAGCCTCCTCTTTTCCAGGCTGAACAGGCCTAGTGACCTCAGCTGCTCCTCAAATGTCTTACCCTCTAAGCCCTTCACTATCTTAGTAGCCCTTCTCTGGACATTCTCCAATAGTTTCACGTCCTTTTTGTACTGTAATGCCCAGAACTGCATACAGTACTCGAGGTGAGGCATCACCAGCGCAGAGTAGAGCGGGACAATCCCTTCCCTAGACCGAATAGCAATGCCATGCTTGATGCACCCCAGGATTTGGTTGGCCCTCCTGGCTGCCAGGGCACACTGCTGGCTCATATTCATCTTGCTATCAACCAAAACTCCCAGATCCCTCCCTGTAGGTCCAGCGTCTCATCTTCCAGTCTGTACGTATAGCCAGGGTTGCCTCGTCCCAGGTGCAGGACCCAGCCCTTGCTCTTGTTAAACTTCATGTGGTTGGTGATTGCCCAGCTCTCCAATCTGTCCAGATCTCTCTGCAAGGCCTTTTGACCCTCAACAGAGTCAACAACTCCTCCAAGTTTAGTATCATCAGCAAATTTGCTCAAAAGACCTTCTAGCCCTACATCCAAATCATTTATAAAGACATTGAAGAGAACTAGCTCTAAAATGGAGCCTTGGGGGACCCCACTAGTGACCGGCCACCAGCCTGATACGGTCCCATTTACCACAACCCTTTGAGCCCTGCCCGTCAGCCAATTGCTCACCCATCGTATAATGTTTTTGTTTAGCTGTATGCTGGACATTTTGTTGAGTAGGATCCTATGGGAAACTGTCAAAAGCTTTACTGAAATCCAAAAAGATCACATCAGCTGGTTTCTCTTGATTGACGAGACGGGTGATCTTATCATAAATCAAGTTAGTCAAACAGGACCTACCCCTCGTGAACCCATGTTGGCTGGGACCAATGACCGCATTGTCCCCCAGGTGCACTTCAATAACTTCAAGGATAATCTTCTCCATAATTTTACCAGGTACTGAAGTCAGACTGACAGGCCTGTAGTTACCAGGGTCTTCTTTCTTGCCCTTCTTGAAAATTGGTACATTTGCCAGCTTCCAGTCTACTGGGACCTCTCCAGATTCTCAAGATCATTGAAAAATAATTGAGAGGTCCCACAATGACATCAGACAGCTCTCTGAGCATCCTGGGATGAATCCCATCCGGACCCATGGACTTGTATGGATGCAGGTGGAGCAGCAAATCCTGCACACGTTCAGGGTCGATTAGGAGTTTATCATTCCCGCCGCCATGGTCTTCCAGCTTAGGACTCCCAGGGTCCCAAGGCCCATCATCGGCTTTGAAGGCAGAGGCAAAGAAGGCATTAAACGTCTCTGCTTTGCCTATGTCCTTGCCCGTGAGGTAACCTTCCCCATCAAGTAGCGGACCTATGTTTTCTTTGATCCTCCTTTTTCTATTCACATATTTAAAAAACAAACAAACAAACAAAAACAACCTTTTTATTGTCTCCCACAGACCTGGCCAGCTTCAACTCTAATTGGGCTTTGGCCGCACAAATTTTCCCCCTACAAATGCAAACAGCATCCCTGTATTTCTTCCATGTTGCCTGACCCTACTTCCAGCAGCCATACACTTCCTTCTTCTGCTTAAGCTCCAGAAGAAGATCCCCGGTCAGCCAAGCCAGCCTTCTGCCCCGCCTGCTTGACTTCCAATATCTTGGAATTGCCTGATCCTGTGCTTTTAGGAGGCAGTGCTTAAAGATTGACCAGCACTGATGAACACCAATGCCTTCAAAAGCAGCTCCCCAGGGGACCTCGCTAACTAGTACCCTGAGCAGCCTAAAGTCTGCTCTCCCCATACCCAGGGCTGAAATTTTGGTGGCAGTTTTCCTCCTGTCACCAAAAATTTTAAACTCAAACGCTTCATGGTCAATATGACCAAGACGTCTGCCAATTGCCACATCCCCCACAATATCCTCTCTATTCTCCAGCAACAGATCTAGGAGGGCACCTTTCCTAGTTGGCTCCCTTAGCACCTGCACAAAGAAGTTGGTCTTCATACACTACTGCCAAATACCTTATCGAAATCCTGTATCTGTCTCTAACGAGCCAAAATTCCTTTATTTTTTTCTCATGTTCTCCATCTTGCAAGTAAGAAAATTGTTATTACCTCCATTCTACAGATGGGAAAATTTGATACAGAGATTTGAGGAGGAAACAATGTAACAGACAGATATTTGAAGGCTTTCTCACCAGAGAAATTATGAAACAGACAGTTTCATTTTTGCACTTGGAGAGAAGCACAAGGCAGTGTCCTTGTCTCTAAAATACAAAGTGAGTTTGGAGATGCTCAGGTCTGACGATTAAAGCGGCTGGTGGAGCAACACCCCCATACATCAGGACTGTAAACAAAGGCAGAAAGGTTACTTCTGAAACTTCCCTAAACAGAAATTGGAGTCCAATCTTGCTCATACCTTTTTGAAAAACGTCACACTGCGCAATAAATGAGTTTGAGCTGTTTAGAGAGAGAAAGCAAATTGAGAAGGTGTGATAAGGTCTTTGAATAGCATAAACATAAGTGGAATGCAGCAAAAAATGCCATATTAGTTTATCAAAAGTATCATGGGTGCTTTGCCACAATCCATGTTTATTCACAAAATGTCCAGAGAATCACCGAATGTGAATACAACAGACATATTTGGTAATGTATTACTTAAAATGGTGAAAGCAGCAGGTAGTATAGGAACTCTAATGGTGGGTTATGAGATGAGGAGTGCCTCCCACCAAGAAGACAAAAGCCAGAGTGGGGGGTCAGTATCACTTGCTGTGAAGCATACAAGCATCTTCCTGCAAAGAGAAGACTTCAAGACATTTTTCAGCCAGCTTAGGTATTTTTTAAGAAAAACTGACCACAGCATTGCCTGAGATCAAGCTTTTGTCCTTCATTATGGAATGGACAATATAATTTAATGAAGTTCTAAATTATTAGAAAGGATATTTTAAAAGACCACAATATTGCATGGGAATAAAACAGGGAAGCAAACCTCCTAGCATATCAACATATCTCCACTGGCATTACAAACACACTTATTCTCTTGCTCAGAAATGTATAATGCTTGTATAGTTAATGACAACCATTGCTCCCTCTCACAGTGTGTAGCAACCTTCCACCATTTTGCCCAGGGCTGATACTGTATTAAGGGTACAACAATTTCACAAGATTTGCCATTTTCATCCTATAAATATCAGTGCACTTGTAATTGCCCAAGATCCCTTGGTCCAAGATCTCTGCAAAACAAAAACAGAAGAAAAACAAAACCATACCTCAACATTCTTTGTCCTCACATCTCCTCAGCCAGTTCTTTTCACCCTCCTTGTCAATTCACAAATCTTCATCCATTATAACACTGCTGCAAATATTCTCTCTCCATGCTAGTATAGCTACATTTCTACCTTAGTTCCCCCTTCTCTACTGCAGTTTCTACAAGGTAATAAAGCACACTACTTCTTTTGTCTTTTAAGAGCCCTCATAACTGTCCTGTGTGCTTCTTAACTTGTCACAAGACATAGGATAACTATTTCTTCTCTCCTTTTTCATCGTCTCTGTCATTAGTATCTATTGGTATCTTCTGAACTTCATTCCATAATTCTTTTTGAAGAAGAGAAAAGATTTCGCTGAGCACTACAGTGAAAAAAATCACAGTATCTTCCTTGGCAGCAGATTATTCTGGATTATAATGTACTGTTCTGGTTCTTTTTTGAAATTCTTAAAAATGACTAGGAGTTGGCTCCTGTAATTGTAGCTTGTTTTGTTAATCATTGTCTTTGATAACCCAGTTGTATTTTGTTAAGTATTTAGGTTGTATGCTCAAGTGTTGCATGTGTATACGTATAGGACTTAGAAGTTACGGTTAGAAGTTATGGTCTCTAAATTTTGCCATATTGGCCTTAGCCTGACAAGGCCTTGCGCTGTCGCTGAGACCTCTCTGTGATATTACATTATAATAAAATGATTGAGATCCGAGATTCATACCATATGTTCTCCAGGATCTTATCATGTTGCCCTAGATTAGCAGATGAGCCCAGCCCTTCCCTGTTGCAGTGACTGGGAGCAACAGGACAATATAGGTAATGTAAGAATCAAGTATTTTAACTAGCAATGTTGTTCATGCACAGTCCTACTGGATAGCACAAGGCAGATGTGTAACCATTTTACCATTCCTAGAGCTGCTTCGCAGATGCAAGCTGACACAGAGACTGTGCTGCAACTGATAACCTGCAGCATGCATCCAAGTGATTAAAATGGCAGGACAAATAAGGGAAAATGCTTCACTGTAGATCAGAAGCACATATTTTGTGTTGCTCAGTCAGTCCATGGAGAGGCCCCAACGTCTTTGGACCACCTAGAACTGACGCCAGAGCCTTGACTCATGTTGATATAGTGCACCGTTCTGTGGGAGACAACACCTCCCATTTACCTCTTTTCTTGGTGATGCTGATGCCCTGCAACTTATGCTCCGTATATCCTGGCCGTGCTTCTCCCTCTAGAGCACTCAGTTACTCATCTGGGGCTCTCTGACGTCAGCTCTGAGGTCAGGCAGGCAGGGCCACGCCTGTCCCTTGCCTGCTCCCAAACAAAAGACTATAGATAGCTGCTGCAGCAAATGCTTTTCATTATGCGCTCCCCTCTCCTCAGACCGCCCGCCTGGCTGGGGGTGGGAGCAGCATGGGGCCCCGAGATGCTTGTGCTGCTCTGCGATGTGTTTTATGTTAAAGGGGGTGGGTTGTGCATTCCTCACAGGCTTTGAATGTCATGCAGAGCCCCAGGGGAATCCTCAAAGGAGTGGAAGGAGAGAGCAGGCGGGGAAGGTTGCCCATGCACATCAGGATGAGGCATCCCTCCCCCGTGTCAGCCTGCAAAGATGTCCAAACCAGAGGGAATCACAGAATTGTAGGTGTTGGAAGGGATCTCCAAAGATGTGGCAGTGCTATGGCAGCACACCCTCTGCACACAGCATCCATCCCCTCTCAGAAATGCATTTAAAAGCCTTCTACTTCCCACCAACAGAACTTGCTTAGCTAAGCTTAGTCTGGCAAAACACAGACCAAGTGGTGATAAATTAGTCTGCTTGTACACTTGGAGTCAGTGCCAGAAAGGTAAAGGAACCATTTCAGATTAAGACTAACCGTGAATCTAGATGGATATACGATGGCTATTAATACATGCAACAAGAAGTCTGGATGAGTTTTCTAGCTATTACAGCGATCAGGCTCTAAAACATCTTTGCAAAGTAAGAAAGAGATAGAAGCAAAAATCCCAGTTGCTTCTAAACTAGAGCCTGATAAAATTAAGAGTGATTACAGGATTTTATACCTGTGGTGGATAGGGTTTGGACACAAAGGCCCAAGAATGGCTGCACACCATCTTCTCTTCCTTCACCACAGAAATCCAATAAAGAGCCTCCCCTCATGGAGTATGCATGCGGTACCTTGTCCTAAGGACAGGAAACTAATCTCCCAGTCCCCCTACCCCTCAAAGCTATTTGGGTCTGTCTTCTTGTGTTAAACCCAAGATGTCCACTTCATGTTTCAGTGTCTTTTCACAGAGCTTGCACAGAAGATTATGGATATAGAAACGTAGGACTGGAAAGGACTTTCTGGGACAGCTGGATGCAGTAAATTGAGTAGCCATTCCCCAACTTGCTGCCAAGCATTTTTTTCCATCATCATTCTCAGGATGCTTGTAGAATTAGAAATACTGCAGGACCTGAAGTGCCAGCAGGATGGGCTAGCATTCCCTCTGAGTGTTAACTGCAACTAAATCAAAATATCATCTCCAGATTCTAGAAACATGACAAGCCCAACAAAATGATGAACAGCTACCAAAAAGGGAACCTGGAGGGAAGGAAAGCCTTGATCTCTGCAGAAACTGTGCATACTTCTAGAATACAAACACACGTATGGGAGCTACGGGCTACTTCGAGTATGCCAGGAATCACCTAAGAGGTAACACTAATAAAATAAACCTCAGAAAAAAATTTACACATGGTTGTTGATAAAATGCTAACAGTGGGTTGAGGGTTGAGCTGGGACATGGGACCCAGTCAGAAATATGCATACTGATCATTCTCTGTAAAAGTGACATTTTCAGATTCTAACTTATTGAATGCACAATATACTAATTTGTGGAGTCAAATATATAGAGAGAGACATTGAGTAGGATGCAAGCACAGTACTCGTGACACCTAAAAGCTCAGGCTACCGTGGCTCTTCTAGAACTCCTAGCACAAGCCCTGAAGAGAAACAACATGGAACATTCACCTCCTCTACCACAGACTCCCCCGTGCCCCTGCCTGTCTGTCGTGAAGACTGCCAGATTGTGAGCCCCCAAGAAGCTATGTCCCAAAACACGTGCAGTCGCCGGTGTCAGTTCCAACTCAAGCGCCGCACGGAGTTCCGCACCGCTCCAGCGAGCTCTGCGCCCCGCCGGGGAGCTCACCGCCCCGCGCGGAAAGCTCAGCAGCGCGCCAGAGCGCTCCGTGCGCGGCCACGGCGAGCCCGGCGACACCGGGCACCTCTGCGTCCTGCTCCGGAGAGCTCCACGCCCCGCCAGGGAGACCGACAGCCTCAGAGCCCTCCGCACCGCCAGGGCGATCGGCACCCTGCGGGCAGCCCGGCGCCCTGCCCGGGAAGCGCCGCACCCTGCTCCTAACGCGGCTCCCCCCGCCCCTCCGCTTACCGCGCGGAGGCTGCCCGTTGCCATGGCGACGTGCCTCTGGCCCTCCCTCGCTACCGGAGCCAGGTACGAGACCGCACTCGCGATCCGCCGAGCGCCGCGGCGGCAGCGCGAGGCAGTGCGTCGGGCCCGACCGCGGTCCCACGGGGGTGGCCGCCCCAGGCCGGTCGCCGGGGGGTGGGACCGCGGGCCGGGCCGGGACGCCAGGGGGCGCGCTCCACGCTCAGCGTCCCGCCCCTGACGCGCCGCGCGCTGCGACGCGGCCTGCGCCCAGCGCGCGCTCGAGCTGCTCGGCGATGCCGGCCGGTGCGGGCGGGATGGGCCGCGGGCGCCCGGGCGCCCCGCGCGACGCCGCCGTGAGTGTGCGCCGGCCGGGGCGATGCCTCCCGGGACGTCTCCGCGCAGGCGGGACCTCGGCCCGGCCGGCGGGGCCTGGACGGGCTTCGGGGAGGGGGGAGGCAGACCCGGGCGGCGAGAGGCTGGGGCTCGGCGGCGCCGGTGAGAGCTGCCCAGTCCTCGGAGCCCCTGGGCGCTGCTTGGCCATGTGCGGCCCCGCCGCCCCGCCCCGGTGGGCCCGGGTGTCTCTTGGCCGTGGCGGGGAAGCGCCCGAGTCTGTCAGAAGCGCTAGCGCGGTGTCCTTGTCCCGGCAGGTGCAGGGCACCGGCGGCAGCAGCGCCATCAGCAAGTGCTCGGCGGCGGAGCGGGGCTACATCGAGGACCGGTTCCTGCCGCTCCTGGCGGGGCGGCGGCGGCGGCGTGCGCCGCTTGTCCACCGGTGAGGAGCGGGCGGTGCGGGGGTGCCTGGCGTCACGATTCCAGCGAGGGATTTGATGGCTTGGAGGAGCAACAGAGCATATAAGGGAGTTAATTTCATATTGTTATGCTGTCTGATTTGGGAGAAGGAGCTCATATGTTGGCCACCCACATTGTAGGGAAGCATCCAAACCATCTGGATTCATACTTTTCACCCGTTGAATATTTATGCATGCAAAATGGAACAGGTCCAGTTAGGATATCTACATGTTTTCTCTGGGTTATCCATAGTCTTGATGGTTAAGACACTGAATACTGGAGTTCTGTATATATTATCAAGGTCTAGATATGACAAAATTGTCAGACATGGAGAAGCTGAGAGAGAAGGTAAGTTTTTTGAAACAGGGTGCCAGTGTTGGAGAAATAATTGAATTTCATTCCACAGGGGTTATTATATCCGTGCCCGTGCTGTAGATCACTGTGTTCAAGACTTTCTGCTGAAGACCCAAAGCTATCCTAGGACACAGGTACAGTTTCTTTGGGTATACTGGTAGTTTCCACTGTACTTGTGAAAAATATTTTTTGCATCTTGGCACTTTTAGCTTATTAGTGCATCTATTGTAATCCTTCCCGGAAGAGCACAGAGAATCTGACTGTCACTACTGGCTCTCCATTTGTCACTCTGACAGCAATATCTGGGAGGGGACAATATCTATACAATATTCTACCTCTTTTGGTAGATTGCCTGTTTTTGTCATTCAACAGGTTGCGTTCTTGAACTTGAATATTCTTCACAGGTAGATGCTCAGGGTGCTGCTAGAGTTGAATATAACTTTTTTTCTGATACTTTATCTGCAGATCCTGTCTTTAGGTGCTGGCTTTGACTCCTTGTACTTCCGTTTGAAAGACATGGGTCTTCTGCATCACACTGTGATGTATGAGGTGGATTTCCCAAATGTGGCATGCCAGAAAGCTGCTCTGATCAAAACAGCAAAAGAGTTATCAGCACTTGTGGGAGATACTGAAGGGGAACAATTAGGTATGATACTTCTGGAACATGTTGTGGATACTAAATGTTCAGAAGAAACAAACAAAGCTTCAGCCTTTTAAAAGTTAGGCATGATGTCAGAGGAACTAGGAAGTTGTATATGTTCATTTTCTGGGTAAAAAAAAAAAAGGAACAAAGAAACCATTTGTAAGCATTGGGAGATAACTAGAAGATGCATAGCTGACAATGGATTTGTGAAGAGCTCAGTTTCGTTCTGTGACATCTTTTGAAGTACTATGTCCAACTTTGAGCTTACCAATACAAAATGGCAAACTGCTGCATACTCTGTGATAGGTCAGGAGAATGATTAAGGACTGAAGTATGTTCTGGAAAATGTGGAATGAAATACAACAGAGACATATGCAAGCCACTACATTTAGACTGTAATCTGCAGTTTAAATACAGATGGAGAACAGCTACCAAGTTAAGTAGAACACAAGTTCCTGCCTCCCATGAGCAGTTGAACACGTCTTAGTGAGTAGCTCTTCCATAAGCTGGTCCAGTTTCCTCTTGAATCCATCCTCATTTTTAATATCTACAACGTCCTATGGAAAAGAATTCTGTCCATACTAGTAACTTTCAAGATACTTGAAGTAAAAGACACTTGACAAAAACATATGGCAATACCCTGTTCTCTGTGTCCAGAGGACAAGAAGTGAAGGGTAGGCAAGTTAGATATTAGAAGAAAATAACAGGGAACACTGGCATGGGATGCTTATGAAGACCATTTAACCTCCATTAATGGATGCCTTTGAGAACAGTGTAAATTAACAGCTCTCAGGACAGGTGTAATTGTTGGATTGCACTAGTATAGAGGCATAGAACAGGCAATTTCTAAAGTTACTTTACAAACTTGTTAGTTTATGATCTGATTTTGGTTGAAAAGGTTCAACCAGCATACAGCTTATATTCTTATGAAGTACAGAGGTATGCCATGATAATGTGAGTTGACAGTTATTTCTGAGAACAGTGATCTATAAGACTAGTCCTAGTATTTGCAGAGAGTTAGCATGTCCTAGTTCAGAATCCAGTACCATTTTACAAAAATGAAGTTTGGTTTTAAAATAGTAATAATAAAAGAACAAAAAAAACACACCAAAACAAAAACACCAAACCCACAACTAAATTTAAGAATATTCTTATAGTTGTGAGGGAAAACGTTCGAATTGTAACAAAGCAATGGTACTTTCTTAGCCTGAACTGAAAGGTCCATAAATGAGAGCTCTTGATTCTGAATGATAGTGGTAATATAAAAATGTTATTAAAGTAAACATAATAAAGTTTTATTGTAATAGTAAATATAATTCTATTGGAAATCAGTAGGTGAGCTTTGTATAAGGAATAATGGAATTCAAGGTCTGAGTTTAATGGGTCTCTTACTGACGCTTCTTGTTGCAATCCCTTTGTGGTTCATTCAGTTATGGGGTTTTCTTGTATATGTTGCAGAGAAATTGAGTTGATGGGCACAGCCTTATAAATGATTGCTGGTGGAGCTGATTTTCCTGTTTGTCCTTTTTGTTTTCAGTACTGCATGAACACTGTAGTGAGTTTGTATCATTTTTGTCCCACAGGAGTCACTACCACCTTTTCTGGAGAAGATTATAAATTACTGGGAGTGGATTTATCAGAGTTGTCTAAGCTGAGTACAGCCCTAAAAGAAGCAGGACTGGACAATGAAGTCCCCACCCTTTTCATAGCAGAGGTGGTGCTCACTTATATGGAAAACAGCAGGTCAGTTGAGTTATCCTGTGTTAGCTAGGTGGTAAAGTGAGAATAAGCAGCTTCATTGTAAGTCATCTTGGGCTGGGAGACCTGCCGTCTTGTAAGCTCACGGATTCTGTGCAAGTCCCAAACAGCTCCTTATATCATATGTATGATGTGGTAGTATATTTCCAGATGACATGAGAACAAGAGGCCATGGGCACAAACTGAAACATAGGAGGTTCTGTCTGAACATCAGGAAGCACTTCTTTACTGTGCAGATGATGGAGTACTGGCACAGGTTGTCCAGACAGGCTGTGGAATCTCCTTGGAGATCTTCAAAAGCCATCTGGACATGGTGCTGGATGAGTGGCTCTGGGTGGCCCTGTTGGAGCAGGGATGTGAGCAGATGCATCCAGAAGTACCTGCTGCCTCAGTTGTTCTGTTACTCTGTGAACCTTCTATGGTTTTTTATTTTCTTTAAAAAAAAGGAAAAAAAAAAAAGAGAAAAACCTCAAATGATTGATTTTTGATTTATTTCTTCACACATGGCGGAGGACATGTTCATAGGTCCCCAGCACAGGTTTCTCTTTTGTAAATTATCTCTGTCAGGATGCCTTAATAGCATGCTTTATGATGTTGCAGGAAGATGTATTGCATGTGCCATATAATAACTGGGCCCACAATTATTTAATTATTCTTATGTACATCTGCCTGACAGGTCAGATGCCTTGATTCAGTGGGCAGCAGAGCATTTCTCTCAGGCATGCTTTCTGCTGTATGAGCAGATGCACCCTGAGGACCCCTTTGGACGTGTCATGCAGCAGCATTTTAGCCAGCTGAACTCTGCACTTCATTCTTTGTCACAATACCCTGATTGTGAGGCTCAGCAGAGGCGCTTTTTTGAAAAAGTAAGTACCTGCAGCCCTAGGGCACACATGAAACCTGATTTAGCTGGGAAAGATCATAGAATGATAGAAATCTTGAGTTGGAAGGGACCCATAAGGATCATCGAGTCCAACTCCTGGCACCACACAGGTCTACCCCAAAATTCAGACCAAGTGACTAAGAGCACAGTCCAAATGCTTCTTAAACTCTGACAGGCTTGGTGCCGTGACTGCATCCCTGGGGAGCCTGTTCCAGTGTGCGACCACCCTCTCATTGAAGAACCTCTTCCTGATATCCAGCCTGAACCTCCTCTGTCACAGCTTGACTCCATTCCCTTGGGTCCTATCACTGGTCACTAAAGAGAACAGATCGGCTCCTGCTGCTCCACTCCCCCGTGTGAGGAAGCTGTAGACCGCAATGAGGTCTCCCCTCAGCCTCCTCTTTTCCAGGCTGAACAGACCAAGTGACCTCAGCCGCTCCTCATACGTCTTCTCCTCTAAGCCCATCACCATCTTAGTAGCCCTAAGATTGTAACTTTAAATTATTTTGGAAGTCATCATCTGGGCCACTTATGGGTTGGAGCAAACAGGGACAAGGCGAAGCCACTGCCCTTTCTGGTAAACATGGCTAGTCATTTGAAGGTCTCTGCACCAACTTGCAGCCTATGTTCTGGTATGGAATTAAAGCAAGATGGGTTCCTCTGAGGCTTTTAATGTAATTAAGTTTTTCAGAGTTTTACAGGCAAGATGTCTATTCTCATCGCAATGTGGGCTGCTGCTGTTTCAGGCTAGACAGTCCTAAAGGCTCATGCAGGCACTTTATTTAAGGTCTTTATTTTCTTGTGGGAAGTGAGTCTCTATTCTTCCAGAAGTAATGATTTTGAGCGATTTCTGTTTTAGGGCTGGACTGAGTGCAGTGTCATGGATATGAATGAGTTTTTCACCTGTTGTACTCCAGAAAATGAACAACAAAGAGTGCAGGCTCTGGAGCCTTTTGATGAATATGAGGTAATCCTCCTCAAGTAACATTGGAAGAAGACTCTCTTCTGTATTAGAAAAGCTTCTTATTCCTTCCTCAGTGAGTGATCTGAGGAGACAGTCTTAGCGTAGCAAAGTAGCTGGTGGTGTAAGGGATGCTGTATATACTAAAAGTTCGCATGGGTTCTTTTAATGAAAGAAATCAATTGAGGATTATTTAAATACATAAAAAATATACCTGGTGTAAGGTTCCTGACCTGCAAATGTCTGGGAGCTTTCCTGGGTGGAGTATGTGCTTCTCTTGCATTTTCCTAGTCAACTACCATTTGTCATTGTTGAATACAGTTTACTAGCTTCAGATATCTTTTAGTCTGATTTTGTGATGCCATTCCTATAATTGAAATTCAACTATGACTGTATTCTATGCCATTTTTGTGTTAACTGCTAGCAAATTTGCAACTATTGGAAGTCTTGGAGAGAAGATAGGACAAGGACAATGAATAACTTTGAGATAAATATTGTGTAGGATACTTACTAGAAGTTTCCTTTTCAACCTTGTGGTTCTCTATTTATAATTCTTTCTAGAAATTTAATAGCACACAGTATGAAAACAATTTAATGTACTTGCATTTATTTTGCCGCCACGCAGGATCTGCTGTGCTACATGGACAAAAACATTGACTGAGAGATTCTGGCAGATTTGCGAAGTAGTGTAGCAATGTCTACAGTAATTATTGTAGATCAAGGAAAATACTCATACAGTGAGAAAGTAAAGACTTTTTACCATTTCCTTATAGAGGAGGTTTACAAGTCCACATCAGACATTCTGCATAAGAGTAAGATACATATAAGCAGAGAGCTCTACAATTAACCTTTCAGATCCAGGTCTTATTGGCAATAAGCTTGATAGAATTAGAAATGCAAAATACATACTTACTGCTGAGGGTGACTAGTTTTTGGAATAATTTTCCTAGAGACAAATAGTGTATTCTTCCACTTTAAGTATTTTGTGGGGTTTTTGGCCTTTTAAATTCATGTTTGTGCTTTCTTGTCACATAATTGGCTGAATTATTCAATCCTCTGGGAATGAACATATTCAATTCCTCAATGTGCACAAAAGCCAGGATGTAGTTTGGTATTGCTGCTAACTTCCAGTACAGTACTCTGCTTGTGCTTCTGCCTTTGAGTGATTCCACGGCGAAACTGTAAATCATATTTAGGTATTGTCGACCGTCAGAGACCATGTTGCACCTTTGAACATTTGTGATTTCTTTGGAATCACTTACATTCCATGACCTTTATGAAATCTTAAATCCGCTGGTATACAGCCTGCGGTCTTTTTTTATGATCAGAACTGGGTAGCATAAAAGGAAGCAGGTTCCAAAAAATCGTGTTCTTCATGCAATTTGTAATGAAGCTATGGAATTCCTTGCTGTAGTATGTTACAGGTGAAGGAGGTTTATGTGAGTTTAAAAAGCAACTGTATAGGTTCCTGGATGAGAAATCCAGGGGCTGTTTGATAACACAGAAAAGCCCTGGGCTGTAAATTTTTGGGAGAGGGGAAGGTATTACTGTATACGTACTTGTTCTTTCTCAGATTCAGCTTTAGGCCTTTTATTTTGGCAACTGTTGGAAACACTGTTAAGCCATGTTGATTTATGACTTTATCACTCTGGCCATTCTTAGATCCTTACTGCTACTTGCTCTGAGATTCTTGAGAGCCCTTGTTTGTTTTTGTTTCTTTGGCTTTCTACAGGAATGGCATCTGAAATGTTCTCACTACTTTGTCTTGACTGCATCAAAGGGGATGGAACCTTCCTGGACTCCATTTTTATCCAGTATGACAGGTACATACTGACTAGTTTTTATAGTCTTTTATCTCATGCAGGCCCCTGTGAGGAATTTTAGGAGACAGTAAAATTCTGTAAGGAATGAATGCAATGCTACCACCTGATTAGCTTTCTCCATCCTCATCACAATGGTTTCACACTCTTCAGCGAAGCCAGAGCCATGTCCTGGCTGGTGGTTCTGATCAGTTTCATTCTGTTAATTTATTGAACATTACAGTCCTAACAGTTCTTCCTTCTGTTTATAGATGACTGCAACACAAGGCTACCCTGCTCTTCCTCCTATTTTTGGGATCCACCAGACTGTCTTTTCAATTTATTCCCGCTTGCCTCCATACATGGCTCTCTGAGCCATTCTATTCTTCCAGGATAGGTTGTTATATGTTATAGCTAGCGCACCATCAAAACAGTCCAGGACAGCACTCAGGACTGTGTAACACAAGTTTTTTTGTTGTTGTTGTTTTGTTATCTCCTGTGGGTGGAATTGTGTATGTAGCATTTCTGTTTCTGAAATGTTCTTCTGTATGTTGCTTTTTTTTTTTTAAATGGGAGAAAAGTGGTACAGCAGGAGTAAAGCCAAGACCAAGGCTGTGTTTCCATGTTTCCATGATAAAAAAGACTTGGCAGCAGTAGCAGTCCAAGAAATTCCTGCATTTGGCTGCTTGCTTCCTTTTTCAGAGTGGAAAGAAGATTATTTTTAACCTGGTTAAGATCACTGGTCTTGTTCGCAGTACAGCACCACAAGCAGTTCTGTCTGCATCTGAAGGTTAAAATCTGTGTTATAGGGAGCAGAAAGGGCTGGAAAAGAATCATAGAATCATAGAACGGCTTAGATTGGACGGAACCTTAAAGATCATCTAATTCCAACCCTCCTGCCATGGGCCCGGACACCTCCCATTAGACCAGGTTGCCCAAAGCCCCATCCAAGCTGGCCCTAAACACTTCAGGGATGGGGCATCCACAACTTCTCTGAGCAACCTGTTCCACTGCCTCAACACCCTCAGAGTAAAGAATTTCTTCTGAATATCTAATCTAAATCTACCCTTTTTTAGTTTAAAATGATTACTACTTTTCCTACAGTCCCTGATAATGAGTCCCTCTCTTGCCCCCTTTAGGTACTGTAAGGCTGCAATGAGGTCTTCCCAGAGCCTTTTCTTCTCCAAGCTAAACAGCCAACTCCTTCAGCCTGTCTTCATAGGGGAGGTGCTCCAGCCCTCTGATCATCCTTGTGGCCCTCCTTTGGGCTCACTCCATGTCCTTCTTGTGCTGGGCACCCCAGAGCTGAACGCAGTACTCCAGAAGGGGTCTCACAAGAGCAGAGTAGAGGGGGACAATCACATCCCTTGACCAGCTGGCCACACTTCTTTTGATGAAGCACAGGATATGGTTGGCTTTCTAGGCTGCAAGCACACGTTGCTGGCTCGTGTTGAGCTTCTCATCAACCAACACCCCCAGGTCCTTCTCCTCAGAGCTGCTTTCAATCCATTCTCCACCCAGCCTGTATTCGTGCTTGGGATTGCCCTAGCTCAGTTGCAAAGACTTTGCGCTTGGCCTTGCTGAACTCCATGACATTTGCACAGGCTCACCTCTCAAGCCTGTCGAAGTCTCTGGATGGCATCCCTAACCTCCAGCGTGTTGACCGCACACAGCTTGTTGTCATCGGCAAAGTTGCTGAGGGTGCACTCAATCTCACTGTCCATGTCACCGACAAAGATGTTAAATAGTGCCAGTCGCAATACTGACCCCTGAGGAACACCTCTCGTTACTGATCTCCACTTGGATATTGAGCCGTTGACCGCAACTCTTTGAGAGTTACCATCCAGCCAATTCCTTACCCACCTAGTGGTCCATCCGTTAAATCCATGTCTCCAATTTAGAGACAAGTTGACACAGGGTAGTGTAAATCATTACAGCTTGATTTCTAGGGCATGTCAGATTGTCAATTGGCAGTATCAACTTGCTTTGCAATTTTTTCTTTTTGAAAAGATGAATAGATGTGCTTAATCTGTCATTTTAAGTGTGGGTGTTGCTTCTTTGTATGAAATTTAACATGCTTTGTTTCTCATTGCCTTCAGTTCCTCATCATCATGGTCCTGTCAGGATGGTTGGGAGTATCAATGCATTGGTGTGTGAAGTGCACTCTGAAACTTCTGGCTTGAGACGTTACGGTCACCACTCTGCTCTTATCAAACCCAATGTAATTCTAACCACTGGAGGCTTTGGGGAGGAGAATGGACAGCACTGTCGAATGAGAAATTTTCATGTGCTAATTAAGCATGCAGGCTACTGGAAGGCTGGATGTGTGAAAAAGGAAAATCCCGATAAAAGATGGGGTGAGTATCACAAGTTGGGTATCGATGGCAAGGATAAGGAGGATGTTTTTGTGCTGGCTGTGAAATAATGTCTAGTGGAAAGTGACGTCAGAGTGCAATTATACTGGCAGTCAAAGAGATGTAAAGGTTCTGAATTTCATGGAAGATCAGTGTGAACTGTGATGTCTTATATCTCTACAGATGAGCGATTGTACCATACTGTGTCATGTCTCTCAAGCAGTCTGGCCCTGGTGGTAGGAGGACGAACATCCCCATATGCAGCTTTGGGAATGCTGTGGCTAAAGTTCCCCAAAACCTGTAATGACTTGGATCCAAATGACATTACAGTGGAGCTTGTAAGTCTGCAGCCTGCTGCTGAACCATTTGCTTTGCGCTGGAGACACAGTACAACTGAAGTAATATTCAAAGGTAAAAATGGGAAACCCGGGCTACGGTCATTCCATGATGCTTTTTCTCCACCGTTCCTTCACTGACACTCTCTTCCCCTGCTCCAGCATGGTGTTCCTCCCACAGGATGCAGTCCTTCCCGAACTGATCATATGTGAGCTTCCCACAGGCAGCAACTCTTCAAGAATTGCTCCCATATGGGTCCATACTATGGGGTCCATCCTTTAGGAGCAAACTTTTCCAACAGGGGTCCCCCATAGGTGGCAGCTCCTGCCAGATCACCTGCTCCTGCATGGGTTCCTCTCCACAGGCTACAGCACCAGCACAGATTCTTCTCTGGCAAGGGCTCTCCATGGGCCACAGCCTCCTTCAGGACATATTCACCTGCTCCACCATGACTCCTCCATGGGCTGCAGCATGGAAATCTGCTCCACCATGCTGCTCCACCATCTGCTCCACTCCGTGGGCTGCAGGGGGATGGCCTGTTCCACCATGGGCATCTCCACAGGCCATAGGGGAACTTCTGCTCCAGCACCAGGAGTAGTTCCTGTTCTCCTGCACTGACCTTGGTGTCTGCATGGCTGTTTCTCACTCTTCTCTTGGGCTACTTTTGCGCAGGAGTTTTTTTCCCTTTCTTAAACATGCTCTCACAGAGGCACAAACAACATCACATAGTGTCTCGCCTCTGGCCAGCAGCAGATTCCTTTTTGGAGCTGGCTGCAACTGGCTCTTATTTGACATGGGATAGCTTCTGGACTCTTCTCACGCTTGCACCCCCCTGCTACCAAAACCTTGCCACATAAACCCAATACAGGGGGAAGGTGTTTTAGTTTGCTTTTAGTTTCTCACTGTTCTAGCCTGTAAGTTATAGGTTATAAATCATATTAACCTCCCTATGCTGAGTCTGTTTTGCCCATGATGATAACTGGTGAGTGATCTCCTTGTCCTTATCTCAACCTTTCAGCCCTTTCCATCATATTTTCTCCTTTTCCTTTGAGGAGGGGGAGTGAAAGAGTGGCTATGGTGATTTCAGCTGCCCATCAGGGTAAAACCACCACACACTCCTAGTTTTAACACAACTATCACAGAATGAGTACCCTCTAAAGTACAAAAGAAATTAAAAAGGGCTCTTCTTGAAACGTGAAATGTGATAATTTCTGATCACATATGCCATGTAATCCCCAGTGGTAAGTAGGATTTAAACCTAGGTATATAATTTGTTTTGGAAGACTGATTCTTTGAGATCGTTTATGGCTGAAGTGATTCATGATTGATCATGCCAGAAAAAAGTTTCAGGACTTCCTCTCTGAAGAGCAGTGTTTTAATTTTAGAGCATTATGGAGTAGGATCCCTAGCTCTTTTTTTTGGAAGAAGTGCCTCAGAAGAAATGTTGCACTTCTGTTAGCAGTTGATAACTATTCATTAGTTGTGAGGTGTAGAATCAAGACCAGCAATGGCACACTGAAGGTTTCTCTAGTAAAGATAATGACTGTAATGGATGAAAACTAGAGCAGTTGTTAGCTAGTCAGTGGTGAGACTGAGAGTGGAATTCAGGAGGTTAAAGCTGTCCTTTCTTAAGCTATGTCATTCTCTACTAGCTGGCAAGGTGTTACTGAAGGAGAGCGCCAGGGGAATTGCTAAGCAGTTGTTAATCTAGTCTATAGTATAAGCATACTTTGAATTTGTGGGGCAGTGTTTAATTAAATGGATAAATAAAATGTTATGAATAATACAGTGCTTTTATCTTTGTTAGATTGTATTGTGTCATCTTATTTTGCCTTGATTTTGCTTTTCAGCAAAAGTAATTGATCAATACTTGTGTTACTTGCACAGTCCATTATGAAAATGTGATGCACATTCTTGACATCTACCCAGACTACTAGTGCACCTTTTGTACCTCCTTTTTGAGGCTTCTCTGGATTCTCCAACACACTTAAATTACCTTGATCTCCCTTTTCTGTGAAAAAATGCGTTCTTGCTGTCTTAGGAGGATTCATCTCTTTTGTTGTTTTCTGTCAATCCATGTCATTGTGTTGCTATGATTTATGTTCTTAGGGTTTTCTAGAGGTGTCATCTTTCCATTGTCTGAATTTTCATTCCTTAACTCCATTATTTGTATTTAAAAACATGTTTGTTCCTTTTGGTTTTGTGACTGTGTTGTGTGAATTACATTCAGACTTTAAACATTCAGACAGTACATAGTGTAAGTGGGTGATGGGGGGTGTTCTCAATGATCACAAACATGAAGTATATGGCATCTCAGTGAAAATATTTTTAGTTCTACAAGTGCTTTATAAAAAAACTAGATAAAAGAGTGATGCTTGTATCTATTAAACAATTTATTGCATTTATTGTTAAAATTTGGAAATGTTGTGAAATGTTAATCAAGTTGCTGTATGTCTTCATATAAACAGTGTATACAGCTGCATGACCAGCTATCTCAGCTCAGCTTTCCTTCCATGCAAATAGAAATTTTTGCTTTTGTGACATTGCAAATTCTAACTTCTCTTTCCCCCTCATTCTGTTTTTCTGCAGGTGAGAAGTACCTCTTTATGTATGGAGGCCGCTCTCCTGCACAGCCAGTGCTAGGAGATTGGTATTTCCTGCACACTCCAGAAATTTCCTGCACTGTGGTAAGAACATAGGGAGGCCCTGGGGAATAGAAAGTGCTGCTCTATTGGAAGCTCAACTAAATCACAGTGGTATCACCGTACTTAAGCAGATGGTAGACTGCATGATTCCAGACTGCATGGAGGAAATTCTGTTCACAGTTGTTAGAAGTAGCGGTCACTTCCAGCAGCCCTGGGCTTGGAAATTCCTCCTTACTGGCCACTGGAATCCTCTCCAGTGTTCCCAGAGACCTGGGATGTATCTGTCCCAGGCTAATAGACATGGCAGCTGTTTTCCTGTGTGCAGGTTCAGCCGGTAGTGAAGCTGACTGTATATCCCAGAGACACATAGATATGTGTATGTATAGAATGCACTGGCATGGCCAGCTACACTGACTGCTACAGATAAGATGATGCTTTCAACAACACCCATGTATAACATTACCAGGACTCACATGAAATGCAGAGGGTCAAGTGCCTTTAGTTCCCTCCCTCCTCTTTGGCTGATAAGGAAGTTCACTAGTCAGAGCACACATGCCTCTACTCTGTAGATTGACAGGCATTTGTGCATTTGCAATTCCCTCAAGTATCAGTACAGTCCCTCTGCACATCTGAGATGCCTGCCCGGATCCTGAGCTCTCTTACCTGCTCTGTGAGTCTCCTGATTGCCAGCTAGTACAGCTTGAAATTTGCTAGCAAACATTTGTGCACACTTATATCTTACAGAATCACAGAATGGGTGGGGTGAGAAGGGACTTTCTGAAGATCATCTAGTCCAACCCTCCTGCCGAGCAGGATCACCTAGAGCACATTGCACAGGATAGCAGCCAGGCGGGTTTTGAATATCTCCAGAGAAGGAGCCTCCACAACCTCTCTGGGCAACCTGCTCCAATGCTCTGTCACCCTCACAGTAAAGAAGTGCCTCCTCATATTGAGCTGGAACCTCCTGTGCTTCAGTTTGTGCCCATTGCCTCTCACCCTGTCGCTGGGCACAACTGAAAAGAGACTGGCTCCATCCTCTCGACACCCTCCCCTCAGATATTTATACACACTGATGAGGTCTCCCCTCAGTCTTCTCTTTTCCAGGCTAAACAGGCCCAGTTCTTTCAGCCTGTCCTCATACAACAGGTGCTCCAGTCCTCTCATCATCTAAGTAGCCCTCCTCTGAACTCACTCCAGTAGTTCTATGTCCCACTGGTACTGGGGAGCCCAGAACTGGACACAATACTCAAGGTGTGGCCTCAACAGGGCTGAGTAGAGGGGGAGGATCACCTCCCTTGACTCACTGGCAACACTCTTCCAAATGCACCCCAGGATACCGTTGGCCCTCTTGGCCACAAGGGCACATTGCTGACTCATGGTCAGCCCGCTGTCGACCAGGACTCCCAGGTCCCTCTCTGCAGAGCAGCTCTCCAGCAGGTCAGGTCCCAGCCTGTACTGGTGCTTGGGGTTATTCCTCCGTAGGTGCAGGACCTTACACTTGCCCTTGTTGAACTTCGTGAGGTTCCTCTTGTTCCAACCTTCCAGCCTGTCGAGGTCCCTCTGAATGGCAGCACAGCCCTCTGGGGTATCAGCCATTCCTCCGAGCTTTGTGTCATCAGCAAGTTTGCTGAGGGTGCACTTATCTCACAGGCACCCTGCAGTCATTGATCTCTTGAATACCAGCATGTCTACTACCTCTGCCTAAGCCCCTAGACCTCCTGCTAGAGGTGGGAGGCTGCCTAGACCAGCTGGCTGGACCAGCTGAAAGTTTGCTAGTGAATCAGAGATGTGTGCATCCCATGCACATGTGGTTCAGGAAAGATAGAAACACACTGGTTCCCTCTCCATCAGCTGGCATCTGGGCACATGAGCCCTGGTCCTACTCATGCAGCTGGTGCTGAGACTCTGACTTGGTTCAGTTACCCAGGTTCCTCCATGTAGTTGCATTTGGGACATACACAAGTCCTGTGACCTGTGGTCTTGTCCCATTAGCTGAAGCCAAAAACCTCACTTGCTGCAGTTGCTGCCCGAGGCTCACACTCATACTGCAGGGCCAGGGGTACCTACAACCCCTGTTTGAATCCAGCTAGTGGTTCCAAATTCACTCTCACTGGTCCCTGCCAGTATCTAGCAGTCTGAACACAAAGCCTTTGAGAGCCGTGAAGGTGCTCACTAGATTTGTGGCCCCTCCAACTGCTGATGCTAAGACCCTCACTTTTTCTAGTTGCTAGCACTGAAGGCCCTGGAGTCCTTCACCGTTGCTGTGACTCCATTTGCTTTGCTGGCCCCATATTTTCTAATGTGCGCCTCTGCAGTTGAAGACACCTATTTCTTGCATCACTCTGGTGTATGGTGTAGAGAATGGGATGACAAAAAAGATAGTTAAGAAAGTATTTAATCACAAGATAAGCTAGGTTGTGGTGATCAGGCACAGGGCACGTGTGCTGGCCAGTAACTATTATTTACATGCAACCAGTCCCTTTTTATTTATTTCTCATGTTTGTTCTCCAACAATCCCCTTTCCCTAAAAATTCCTTAACAAGTTTTGTGTAGTCCCGCTGGCACCTCACCACTCCAAGTATCACAAATTCTCATTTTCTTAATTTCTTCCCTCTTAGAATTGTTGTGAAGTCCAGGCTGGCCTTCTCCAAAGCTATGCTCGGAGTTTCTTAATGGCCCATGGATTAGCGATTGGAGATTTTTGGTCTATTTTATTAACTAACACAATATTTTTGGTTTAGCTTTTTAAAGATGGAGTGTATTTTAAAAATAGTGAATAGCACAATTATAGGGTGAGCTACCCATAATAATAGGAGATCACAAGCTAAACGTGAGTGAGTAGTATGATGCCTTTGTGGAAGACCTGAGCTAAATGGTAAGGTATATAACTAGGAATGTTATCTGTAAGACACGTGAATTGGTGCTTCCATTCTATTCAGTGCTCTTAATCTGAGCAGTACCCTTGCATAACACGCAAAGCTGATTATTGAGAAAAATCGTTGTGCCAGGTGGGAATCCCTCTTGGCTGATGGTGATGGGACTGGGGATAACCAGACCTAAACCACAAAGATTCAGGTGTTTGCATCAAAGGGTCAGGGTGGTGTAAGCCAGCAGGCAGTGCATGCTGACAGCTGAGGAAGGAGATGGGAGCATCGGAAACACTGAAGACTGCAGTAGTGCCAGCACTCAGAGGAGGGGAGGGAGCAGAGTGCTTCACTGTGCACAACTAAGAATTGTGAAGATAGTGAAGTGTTGCAATAGACTGCCAAAAGAGGTAAGAAATTCTTGTCACTGCAGACTTTCAGAATTTCAGAAATTATTAGATGACTGTCTTGCCAGATGATAATAGATACAGTGAATAGTTAGTTACAGTTACACAGCCATAGGATAAAGGGATGGACCACATGGCCTCTTAAATTTTCTTCACAGTTTATTTGTTATGATATTCCCCTTGATATTTTTTCCGTTAGTGCTTGCCCTAAAGGTTTTCTTTCTGCACGTTTGTCCTGCAGCTCAGTATTTTGTCTTGCTTTTTGCTTTGAACCACTAATCACCAGCTTTGCCTTCGGAGGGCCAAGGAGAATCTCCATCCTTTACTGGACATAGAGGGTAACATGACTACTGAGGATAAGGAAGAGACTGAAGTTCTTAATGCCTTCTTTACATCTGTCTTTACTAACCAGATCACTTATCTTTGGAGTACTCAGCCTCCCAACCTAGAAGTCTGGGATGGGGAGCAGAAGAAACCCCCCACAGTTCAGGTGGAAACAGTTCGAGACCTGCTGCTTCACCTGGACTGTCCATGGGGCCAGGTGGGATCCACCTGAGGGTGCTGCGGGAGTTGGTGGATGTGATTGCTGGGATGGTTTCCATCATCTATCAGCGGTCATGGTCATCCAGAGAGGTCCCGGATGACTGGAGACTTGCTAATGTGACACCCATCTATAAGAAGGGTTGTAAGGAGGACACGGAGAACTACAGGCCTGTCAGCCTGATCTTGGTGCCAGGGAAGGTGATGGAACAGGTCATCTTGAATGCAATCACACAGCATGTGTGGGACAGCCAGGGGATCAGGCCCAGTCAGCATGGGTTCCTGCAAGGCAAGTCATGCCTGACCAACCTCATCTCCTTCTAAGACCAGGTGACCCGCCTGGTGGATGAGGGAAAGGCTGTTGATGTAGTCTACCTAGACTTCAGCAAGGCCATTGACACGGTCTCCCACGGTATTCTGGAGAAGCTGGCAGCCCATGGCATGGACAGGTACACTCCTTGCTGGGTTAAAAACTGGCTGGGCGACTGGGCCCAGAGAGTAGTGGTGAACAGAGTGAAATCCAGCTGGCAACCAGTCACCCGTGGTGTTCCCCAGGGGTCGGTGTTGGGATCCATCCTCTTTCATATCTTTATTGATGATTTGGATGAGGGAATTGAGTGCACCCTCAGTAAGTCTGCAGATGACACCGAGTTGGGGGGAAGTGTCGATCTGCTGGAGGGTAGGAAGGCCCTGCAGAGGGACCTGGACAAGTTGGGTCAATGGGCAGAGGCCAAGGGATGAGGTTCAACATGGCTCAGTGCCGGGTCCTGCACTTTGGCCACAACAACCCCATGCAGCGCTACAGGCTTGGGGCGGAGTGGCTGGCAAGCTGTGCAGAGGAAAAGGATCTGGGGGTGTTGATTAATGCTCGCCTGAACATGAGCCAGCAGTGTGCTCAGGTGGCCAAGAAGGCCAACGGCATCCTGGCTTGTGTCAGGAGTAGTGCAGCCAGCAGGAGCAGGGAGGTGATCGTCCCCCTGGGCTCTGCTCTGGTGAGGCCGCACCTCAAGTGCTGGGTTCAGCTTTGGGCCCCTCGCTACCAGAAGGACATCGAGGCCCTGGAGCGTGTCCAGAGAAGGGCTCCGAAGCTGGGGAAGGGCCTGGGACACAAGTCCTGTGAGGAGCGGCTGAGGGACCTGGGGGTGTTTGGTCTGGAGAAGAGGAGGCTCGGGGCAGACCTTATTGCTCTCTGCAACTACCTGAAAGGAAGGGGTGGTGAGCTGGGGGTCAGCCTCTTCTCACAGGTAACTAGTGATAGGACCAGAGGGAATGGGCTCAAGTTGCACCAAGGGAGGTTTAGGTTGGAAATGAGACATTTCTTCTTAGAAAGAGTAGTCAGGCATTGGAATGGGATGCTGAGGTGGCATCACTGTCCCTGGGGGTGTTTAAGGAGAGGTTGGACTTGGTCCTTAGGGCCATGGTTTAGTGGGTGACATTGGTGGTAGGGTGATCGTTGGACCACGTTATCTTGAGGTCTTTTCCAACCTTAATGATTCTATGATTCTATAATCCATGTGTTTGTAAACTTAAGGTTCACAGGTGTGTCTTGAACAGAGAGCAGCGTGCAAGAAGGAAAACAAAGTTACTTCTAATAAATGTGCAGAAATAAAACTCTATAAAGGCTGAACAATATTAAATAGGAGCCAGAGAAATACTGAAGACAGTGTAGATGGAAACACTTCTATGTAGCCATCCTTAGAGGAAACCCCCATGTGTGCAGCTTGAGGGTTTTTTTATTCTTCCCTATTTACTCAGGCATATAATGATAGGACAAGAGGGAATGGTTTTAAGCTAAAAGAGAGTGGATTTAGATTAGATGTTAGGAGAAAAATCTTTACTTGGGGTGGTGGGGCAGTAGAACAAGTTACCCAGAGAAGTTGTGGATGCCCCATCCCCGGAGGTGTTCAAGGCCAGGCTGGATGAGGCTTTGGGCAACCTGATCTACTGGGTAATATCCCTGCCCACGTCAGGGGGATCAGAACTGGATGATCTTTAAGGTCCCTTCCAACCCAAGCCATTCTATGATTCTTTGATTCTCTGATTCTACGATTGTGCTTATTCAGTCTGTTCCCCTCCCCAGCTGTACCTATCCTATGGCAGGAAGGAAAGGAATATTATATCCCACAGAAGACAGAATGGGAAGAGAGGCAACCTTCAGGCTTGGACTTATGTTTTCTTAGATTCCTGTTGAGGGTCCAGTACCAGAAGGCCGTCACTCTCACAGTGCCTGTAGTTGGAAAGGAGGAGTGCTAATTGCAGGAGGTCTGGGAGCAGCTGAGCAGCCCTTAGGTTCAGTTTTCTTTCTGAGGGAGGCTGAACACGGCTTTCAGTGGCAGACAGTAGAGACACACCCTCCTCTCATCCCAAGGTAAGTAGAAGGTGTTCAGCAGTGAATCCTTGGCCTGCCTCTTGCTGTCTCCCATTATTAATGGAGTTAATCTAATTTTGAACTCACAGGTATTCACATACTGCTCACGTGCATGATGGAAAACTTCTGCTTGTTGGCGGAGTGTGGCTTCACTCATTCTCTGTGCCAGGCATCACTGTCATTGACTTAATAACTGGTCTCTGCTTGGACTACGCAATTAATGTGGTAAGTACTGAATTTTTTCTTTCAGGGTAAACAGTGTTGTGTGAAGGAAGGTGGTAACTTCAGGGCCTTTTCTTGAAATGGAATAGGGAATGCAAAGGAGTCAAATTTGTGAGTGGTAGAATTTGAGATTCTACCTGTTTGTGGTAGAATCAAATTCTGAAGTGCTTTGACCAGCCTTGAGAACATAATCGTCTTAAGAGAGGGAGAGTCTGAGAGTGCAAAAAACAGAAGGGCACAGAGCGGCACTATTTCAAGACTGGGAGCAGAACTGAGATGTGCACAAACATAGCAATTTCAGGATGTCAGTGGATGATGAGAATAGATAAAACCAGAGCCTCAGTTAGTCTTTACGAAGGTCTGTGGTATTATTTCACTAAAAACTTAACAGTGGAAATTGCTGAGTGCTGTAGCTGCTGCTTGAAGTACAAGAAGAAAACAGCATGGAAGTACTGGAAACTCCAATTAAATATAAGACAACTTTTTGCTGTAAGGGTGATTGAACATTGGAACAAGTTCTTCTGAGTGTGGAGTCTCCATCCTTGGAGATAATGCAAAACCTGACTAGGAAAGGTCTTGAGCAACTTGCTGTAGTTGAGCCTACTTTGAGCTGGGGTGGTTGTACTAGATGATACCCAGAGGTCCCTTCCAACCTCAACTTTTCTGTGATTCTTTTCTGTAATTCACTGCAAAGCAATCATAGAATCATTCAGCTTGGAAAAGACCTCAAAGATCATCTAGTCCAACCTTTAACCTAGTACTGACAAGTCCACCCCTAAACCATGCTACTAAGTTCTACATCCAGACATTTACTGAAGACCTCTAGGGATGGTGACTCAACCACTTTCCTGGGCAGCCTATTCCAATCCCATATAACCCTTTCTGTAAAGAAATTTTCCCTAAGATCCAACCTAAGCCTCCCCTGGCATAGTTTGAGGCTATTTCCCCTCATCTTACCACTTGGTGCTTGGGAGAAGAGCCCAGTCCCAACCTCGCTACAACCTCCTTTAAGGTAAATATAAAGTACAATAAGGTCTCCCCCGAGCCTTCTTTTATCCAAGCTAAACAACCCCAGCTCCATCAGCTGCTTCTCATAAGCCTTAATGTCTCAAACATAAGACCTAATCTCCTCAGTCATACAAGTGTGCTTGTTACACAACAGGATTTTGTCATTGTCTGGGCAAAACTTGCCTAAATCTGAACCTGTCTATGTGAGTAGCCCTCATCTGTGGTAATACTGGCTGGAGAAAGCTCCTCTTGCTTTAAAAGCTTTTATTTTTCTTTTACATAATGTAACAGATTTCCTGAGAAACCAAGGATAGGATCCACATGTACAGATGAAACTGAAGTTTGTAACAGATTTGTTTTTTATGATAGGCAGTATGAAGACATCTGGCTGACATTGCAGCTTTTTCCATAGCAGTGATAATGGTACAATAGTAATGAAGTTTTATCTAAAATAATAGAGCTATATAAAAAATATAAGATAAAATTTAATGTATATGACATCTCTCGTATGATTCTGTAATGTATGTGACCATGGTAACTCTGTGCATGGCTACTTTAAGCACATAGAGAGTTACTAGCCAAAAACTTTTGGCGCCGTCACCTTCTAACACATGTATAAAAGCAGTAATACTAATAGTATCCAGTACTGCACAGAAAACCAACGTTTCCAGTCTTTCAAAAGTTGGGACCAATCTACATACGCTACACAATACTGTCAATACTTGAGAACAGAACTGGTAGGTTCTAAAGCCTACAGATTTGCACTTAAGTCAAGCCAAACAATTCATGAGCAAAAACAGCTACCGATCTTTCTGCATCCATATTATAGAATTGCAGAATAACTGAAGTTGGAAGGGACCTCTGGAGGTCATCTGGTCCAACCCCTGCTCAAGCAGGGCTACCTATAGTCACCAGAACCAAGTCCACTTGGCTTCTGATTATCTCCAAGGAAGGAGACTTCATAACTTCTCTGGGCAACCTGCACCAGCAATCCATCACCTGCATAGTAAAGAATGCTTCCTGATGTTCAGACAGAACCTCCTGCATTTCCGTTTGTGCCCACTGCCTCTTGTCCTGGCACTACCACAGAAAAGAGCCTGGCTCCAGCATCTTTGCATCCTCCCTTCAGGTATTTATAGACACTGATGAGGTTCCCCTGAGTTTTCTCTTTTGCAGGCTGAACAATGCCAGCTCTCTCAACCTCTTCTCATAGCAGAGGTGTTATACTCTCATTAGAATCCTTGTGGCCCTATGTTGTACTCTTTTCAGTGTGTCCATGTCTTTCTTGTACTTGGGGCCCCAGCACTGGACCTAGCACTCTGGGTGTGGCCCAACTAGTGCTGAACAGAGGTGCAGGATCACCTCCCATGACCTGCTGCCAATTCTTTGCCTAATGCAGCCCAGGATATCTGGCGCTTTCTTTGAAACGAGGATGCATTGCTAGTTCATGTTCAGCTTAGTGTCCACCAGGACCCCCCAGGTTCTTCTCTGCACAGCTGCTTTCCAGGTGGGTGACCCCCAGTATGTCCTGTGGCCTGGGGTTGTTCCTCCTCGGGGCAGGACTTTGCACTTCTCCTTGATGAACTCCATGAGGTTCCTGTCAGCTCATCTCTCCAGCCTGTCCAGGTCCCTCTGGATGCTAGTATGCCCCCCTGGTGTATCTGCCACTCCTATCAGTTTTGTGCCATCTGCAGACTTGCTGAAGATGCGCTCTGCCCCATCATCGAGATCATTAATGGAGATGTTAAATAGGATTGGACACACTGTTGACCTCTGTGGTAGAATGCTAGTTATTGGCCTCCAGATGAACTTTGTGCCACTGATCATCACTGTCCGGGCTTGGCCATTCAGCCAGTTTTCAGTCCACCTTACTATCTGCTCATCTAGCCCATAGATCACCGGCTTGTCTGTGAGAATATTATGGGGGATAGTATCAAAATAAGATAAGAGGTGATCTGAGACAGTCAGCATGGGTTCACCAAGGGTAAATTGTGCCTGACCAATCTGGTGGCTTTCTACAATGGAGTGACTGCATTGTTTGACAAGGGAAGACTGACCGATGTCATCTACCTGGACTTCTTCAAGGCCTTTGACACAGTCCCACATGACATGCTGGTCTCCAAATTGGAGAGGTATGGATTTGATGGGTGGACCATTCAGTGGATAAGATGTTGGCTTGAAGGTCACACCCAGAGAGTAGTGGTCAGTGGCTCTATGTCCAAGTGGAGGCCGGTGACGAGTGGTGTACCTCAAGGGTCTGTCCTGAGGCCACTACTATTTAGTATCTTTTTCAATGACATAGACAGTGGGATCGAGTGCACCCTCAGCAAATTTGCAGTTGACACCAAGCTGAGAGGTGCGGTTGATACGACAGAAGGAATGGATGCCATCCAAAGGGACCTGGACAGGCTGGAGAAGTGGTCCCACGTGAACCTAATGAGGTTCAACAAGTCTAAGTGCAGGGAGCTGCACTTGGGCCAGGGCAATCCCAGACAGGAGTACAGACTGGGAGAAGAACTCATTGAGAGCAGCCCTGCAGAGAAGGACTTGGGGGTTCTGTTGGATGAAAAGCTCAAAATGAGCCAGCAGTGTGTGCCTGCAGCACAGCAGGCCAACTGCATCCTGGGCTGCATCAACAGAAGTGTGACCAATGGGTTGAGGGAGCTGATTGTCCCCCTCTGCTCTGCCCTTGTGAGGCCCCAGTTGGAGTACTGCATCCAGGTCTGGAGCCCCCAGCACAAGAAGGAGGTGGAACTGTTAGAATAGGTCCAGAGGAGGGCCACAAAGTTGATCAGAGGGCTGGAGCACTTCTCCTATGAAGATAGGTTGAGAGAGCTGGGGCTGTTCAGCCTCAAGAAGAGCAGGCTCTGGGGGGTGACCTCATTGTGGCTTTTCAGAACTTACAGGAGGCTTATAAAAAAGATGGAGAGCAACTCTTTGTTCAATCAGATGTTGACAGGACGAGGGTGAATGGTTTTAAACTAAAAGAGGGGAGATTTAGATTAGAGGTTAGGAGGAAATTCTTCATTCAGAGAGTGGTGAGGCACTGGCACAGGTTGCCCAGAGAGGTTGTGGATGCCCCATCCCTGGAGGTGTTCAAGACCGGGTTGGACCAGGCCCTGGGCAACCTGATCTAGTTGATGGCATCCTGCCTATGGCAGGATGGGTTGGAACTAGATGATCTTTGAGGTCCCTTCCAACCCGAGCCATTCTATTATTTTATGGTTCTGTGAAAAGCTTTACTGAAGTCCATGTAGACAATATCCACTGATCTCCCCTCATTTACCAGGCCAGTCATTTCACTGTAGGAAGTCATCAGGTTGGTCAAGCATGACTTCCCCTTGGCGAATCCATGCTGACTACTCCTGGTGATTTTCTTATCCAGTAATTATAGAGGCCTGGAGAGTATGAAGACATTCTCTCATTCAGAACCACTGAACTGCAAGTTGTTCAGTGAGTGGAGTATCTTAGAAGAGTACATCATGGTTTCCTTGCTCTTACGTTCTTCTCTAGGTATCTGTTTTTGTCCATATTTGTAGTTGGTGTAGTTGACTAAATGGTCACCCATTGTGGTTGTCCTTAACTTTTTAATGAAGGTATCTATATGAAGTATCTCTATAGCATTGTATGAAGTATACATCTGTTGAAGTCCTGTATGTTCAAAGATTACTTCCGAAGTCTGATCCAGATTGGTGGAAGCAATAATTGGAACAGAATTTACCAGGTGCCTAAGTGGTGAACTTACTCCATTTCCATTTGCTCCCTAGTATGGAAAAAAAAAAAAGTCCCACCCTAAGATGTTGGATTTCTGAGTCATTAGAGAAGCTACTAGTTCTCATTCCCTTTCTGAATTTTGAGTACTTTGTCCAGACATCCTACTCCTCTATGTCCAATTCCCCATCTTGACCTTTGTGTACCTCTCCAGAATGTGACTGGCTGGTGTCCCCCAGACTACACAGGCTTCTGTTTCAGGCTAAGGACTTAAAATCTTCTCTTTCTTTTCAGGAGCATTTGGAGTGGCCATTAATGCTGCATAATCATAGTAGTGTTTTTCTGCCAAATGAAAAGGAGTTGTTGCTTATTGGTGGTGGTGGGAACTGCTTCTCCTTTGGGACACACCTGAACCCAAAGCCCATCTCACTGAGCCTCAGAAATATTCTGACCAGCCACTAATTGGGACCAAACAGGACTGAACAGTGCCACTGCATCATGGTGAGACAGCTATTTGCTTGCAGATCCAAGAACGAAATGTTACCACAAAGGTTTTCTATCCAGAATGCATTTGTAAAGGTGGAATAAGGAGAAGGGTTTAGGAGGTAAAGTTATGACAAGCATGCATACTTCATTGATTTTTTTTTTAATTTTATTTATTCTTTGTTTTGCTGCAAATGAAGTGTCCCGGAAGTAGCTCTGTGGTGGTAGCGGTAGCCCTTAGAGGTAAAATGAGGACCAGTGCTGTGTTCAAAAGGGACCTAAGTTTGCACAGTGCTGACTTGGAAGCAAAGTGAAGCCACTGAGTTAAAAAGCCATTGGAAATATGCAGCCAAGCATAATTAAATAAGTGAAACAGAATGTGTCATAGGTCATATTTGAACATTTCTAAAAGTCACACCAGAGAGATGAAGGAATTAATTATACCTCTGCCTCATCCTGTGAGACCACAAGCCATTGAGTAACTGTAAGCTGGGATTCTCAGAAGACATACTGAGAGTCTTGGGTTCCTTCTCTGCTTGCCACCCAAGGCCTTACGGATGAAAAATTTTAGGCTTGATGTTTTTCCCTTTGAAATACCAAAAGCAATATTGAGTAGCCTACTTCCGGTGTCTCTGTTGGTAATAGCTGCATACTTTCGCACCTATCCTCGTGACTTTCCCTTTCAAATACTGGAAATGCAGAGACCGTTAAACAGTCATCTCTGCTATGGTGTGTTTTGTTTTTTACTTCCCCAAACCAAAAATGTCATAAGCCAGTAACAGTAAAATTTCTATTACTCTCAGTCGTCCTTGTCGTCACAGTTGTGCCTCTGTTGTGCTCCTTGGCCAACCCTCTTGATCATCCTTGTCCTGCTCCCTGCCCCCTGGGTGGTTCTTCTGTCCCTTTGCCCCGCTGTCTCTTTTCTCTCTCGCTGTTTGTGTCCTGCTTGTGCCCTTTTCCTTCGTTTTTCTTCCTCCTTCTGTGCCTCGTCGCAGCCTGTGGCCGCAGGAGGCAACGGTTCCCCACGGGACGGATGGAGAGATGGACAGAGGGAGGGACGCTGTTTTGTGCCCGAGCCCCGTGGCCCCCCAAGGGAAGGGGAGAATGTACGGGCAGGGAGCCCCACTGCAGCCTCCCTCCCTCCTAGTAGTCCTATGCACAAGTTAATAGTTTGCCTTCTGGCTTGCACTCCCATCTGTGTTTGTAGCCCTGTGTCCAGTGGCCATCACCATGTCTGTGGGTGCAGGTTCCGTAGCAGGGTGGGTGCAGGGGGGCAGGGCCTTGGGGGTTGACCCTGTTTTCAGCGGCCGCGGGAGGGGTGTTGTCGGTGGATGCAGACGGCCCCTCTGGGTGTGGAGGTCATCTTGCCAGGGGGCTGCAGGCTATGGGGCCAGCGGGGCAGGAGGGTAGTGGGGCAAAGGAAGGGGGGCGGTTAGGCCTGTGCTGTCTTTGTGCCCTGGGGCAGGTGTGATGGGGGGGCTGGGGTTCCCCAGCAAGGAAGAGGGGAGGGGAGAGTGTCAGGGAGGCTGGGGCCCGCGGGATCGGCAGCTGGGGCAGAGAAACAGCCGGCGGTGGGGGGCAGCCGCGGAGCAGGAGCGGGGTCGGGACGCCGGGCTGGCCGTGCCGGGGGGCGCAGCGGGTCAAAAAGCCCGGGGCTGGCTCCGGGGCATCAGCAGGGCCAGGTGGCTGTGAGCACCGTGCCCCACAGCATGCCGGGAGTTGTGGTCTTCGGGCTCCGGGCTTCCAGTCGGCCACTTTGGTTTCCGGAGCTTGCCGGGAAACGAAGTTTCGCGATGCCGCTCGGCCTCCAAGCCGGGAGTGGCACTGGGACAGCTAGGATGGGCAGTTACTTCCTCCACGCCAGTGGAGTGGGGTGCCTTCTCTTGCCGTTCCCGTGTGGTTTTCCGCGCAGCTCCCGCTGCTTCTCTTAACGAACAGACAACCTGGGAAGCCTGTGCATGCCGTTTCGCTTTTGCGCATGCGCAGAGCAGGCTGACTCGGCGCCGCCGCCGCGTCTGGTGCCACCTGCTGGTCGAAGTGCGGTACTGCAGGCGGAGAGGAGCCGCAGTGACGCTTCGCTCTCTGCTCCCATCTGCTGGCGGAACGCGGGTACTGCAGGCAGAGTGGAGATGCGCATGCGCTGTAGCGGAGCGTCTCTCTCTGCTCCCACCTGCTGGCAAGTTGTCGGTACTGCAGGTGGAGAAGCGCCGCGCATGCGTTGTAGCAGTGGCCAGGCCTCGTGCCCCCAGCATGGCGTGAGTTGTGGTCTTTGCGATCCGGGCTTCCGGTACACCACTTTGGCTTCCGGGGCACGCCGGGAAATGTAGTTTCACGCTGCTGCTCGGCTTCCAAGTCAGGAGTGGCAAGGAGACAGCTAGGAATGGCAGTTGCTTCCTCTGCACCGGTGGAGCAGGGTACATTTTCTTACCGTTTCCGTGTGGTTTTCCGCACAGTTTCAGCTGCTTCCTTTAACGAGAAAACCGTTTGAGAAGCCGTGCCTAGTTCCGCGCATGCGCAGAGGCGGCCAGACAAAAAGTACCGCCGGCGGAGGGCCGGTGCGCATGCGCAGTAGTGACGCGTCGCCCTATGCCGCCACCTGCTGGTACTGCAGGCGGAACGGCTGGGCAGGGAACGCCCCGGAGGGGCGGGGCGGGACTACAGAGCAGGCGCGGGGCTGGGGGCGCCAGGCTGCAGGTCAGGAAGCCTGGGCTGGGTGTCTGTCAGCAGGTGGCGAGCAATTGCATTGTGCATCGCTTGCTTTGTAACATCCCATCAGCAGCAGCAACATCCTTATTATTACTTCCCCACCTTTTCTGTCCAATTAAACTGTCTTTATCTGACCTCATGAGCTTTGACAATTTTTTCTTCCCAAGTCTCCCACGGTGCTATTTGCTCTAGCCACTTGCCAGGTTAAGCCAGAACAAGAACACAGATGGGAAAGAGTAGAATGCGCACCTCCTCATTTGGCTTTCAAAAATAAACGGACTAACAAGTTACTCTAGCGAATGGTTTGGGGTTGATTGGGCAAGTTCTTTGGACTTAGGGAACTTGTCAGGACTACCAGTCTTCTCTTTCTAATGTTATTTTTCGTAATACTCACCACAAACCCTTGTTGAATTTGAAGAAGTTACAGAGAGTTGGCATGTGACGTCTTAGTGTCTCTCTGGAAAGGGGGAATGCGTTTGTGAAGAGGTGTGACCCTTTCTGTTATCTCTCATCAAAAACTTCCGCGTAAACGCATTCTTCAGCCTGTTGGATACAGATGCCCTGCGGAGTTGTCTGCCATTCCCACAACAGGGATAGCTGCAGAGGGTACTGAGCGGGAAGGAGATCCAAGCGACAGCTAATGTTGCCACTGAGAGCACCGTGGGATGGGAGCAGCTGAGGACAGGACGCAGAGGGAGAACTCGATGAGAAGGAGCTGCTCTGGAAGGTAGAGGCAGGCAGCGACCCAAGACGAGCAAAATCAGCAGGGGAAGATGGGGGGGGGGGGGGGGGGGAGGAGATGTTGGGAGAGGCGGAGCAGCAGACAGGAGTGACTTTTCCATTTCCTGCAAAGGGAGATGATGATGTGAAACCTGTCCAGAAGAAATGCTTGCTGTTTGCAGTTCAGACTGTAAAGCCGCTTGTCTTCCTGAGAACGGCTGCATGCACATGGCGTCACAGGCTGTGAGGGCTCGGGCAAGGATCTCTCTGTGCAAGAGAGATCTCTCCAATTGCAAGGGAGACTAAGGGCCTCTCCATGCAGTCTTTGGGAAAGCCATCATCTACTGGAAGAAAGCCCTGGGGGGGACTTCTCAGAGGTAAGAAGCCTTCAATGCATGGGGACCCCTAACTCGTGTGTCGAGCGTGCGAGACAAATGTCCGTGGCACAAAGATCGTGGATGACTTCCCAGAGGTAAGCAGCTTTCCCTTTGTTCCCCTGTCCTCTCAGGAGCCCTCCTTACTCTCTTTGCACATGCTTGAGGCCCACAATACTCAATTTCTCCTCTACTTAGCATTCCTAGTCCCTGCCTTACCTGCTCTCAACCCTCCTTCCTCCCAAAGAACCTGTGTGCTCTGCTCAGGTCCCTCCTGAGGTCCTGCAGGTCTTTTAAATGTCACTATTTTTTCTCCTGCACCCTTTGAGGGTATCTGTATCCTTTTCAGATCTTGATTGTTTTTTTTTTTATTATTATTTTTGACCCAGCTGCATAGCCTTTTGTTTTCAGATAGCCTACTCAAGTGCCTGATTTCTCCTGTGAGTCGTCATTACATTGAATTGATTTTTTTGGTGTGTAATGTTACCCTACTAGACTATTTCTACCTATGTAAGAAAGATTTGAGCTAATTATAGTCAAAAAAGTTTTAGTTATATACTTGGTCACATTGTCTTTTTGATATTAAAAGCTGAAGCAAAAGCACATGAATTGTTGCTTCTAGTAACACTGCAAGCTGCTGATCTAACGCAGACATTTAACACAGCTGCTGCTCCTCCTGCTCTCTCTGCCTTCCCGTGCTTTGCCCCTCCCCTTTTCCAGGCTATTGGGGCAGGGTGCTGGGCGGGGCCTAATGGTCTATGAGACCCAGGCATCCCATCAGAGAGCTCATTCTGCCTGAGCTGCTTTTAGGGGTAAGTAAGTTGACTTTCCTTCAGTCAGTTGCGTTTTTTTTTTTTATGGTAGGTCAGAGTCTATAGGCTGATGCGTTTCAATGTTGAGAGAGGTAAGCCCATCTTTTTGGGGGAGCAACTAGCAGGATCATTTAGAGTAAAGCCATCTGTATAGTAGTAGGTGCCTTTATTGCATACCACTCCAACAAAGGGGCAACCTCTGCCCTAAGTTGTATAAACGCAGAAAGCTGTGTGTTTTGTTGTTGTTTTTTTTTTAAGCTTGAACAGCAATGCTGCTCCAGGAAGCCATGCCTATGATTAGAGAAGTTGAGATAAAGGAGGAATAAAATGCAAACAGACCATTTTATGTATAGGACAGGAAACAGATGTATGGACAATATATTTCAAATAGGACATTGGAGGACAATATATCTCAAACTGGACATTGGAACACAAGATAAAGAAATAATTAGCAAAAACCAGTCCTTGCGGTTAGGAAGAAAGCAAACTCAGCAGAATCCTGACCAAGGGTAAAAAGTACACTGTGAGGAAGACTTATGGCCTTCCTCTCTGAGACCACCACCCACAGCCCGATGACCACTGCCCAGAATTGATGAGAGGATCTGCGCAGACGCAGGACACAAAAAACTAATTAGCATGAGAAGCGAGAGTAGGCGGGGTTAGATAATGAATATGTATAGGCGTTAATAAAATATTCATCACTCTGCTGTATAAATTTGGGATGGCTTTTCACTTCAGGTATGCACGATAGGCGGAGAGATCCCCCGTGCATCCAGCGCTGCAATAAAGAATATACCACTTAAAGAAATTGGACTATCGATCTTTGAGTCACCTACTGCTCTGCTTCTGTGCATGTGCAGAGCTGACTGAGAAGCGAGAGCCAAGCAATGCTGTAGGGCTGGCGCTGCATGTGTGCAGGAGGGCCCCTGGCCATGGCAACATGGCAGCACCCTTCTCCAGAGCAGGAGCCGTGCTGGGCTCTGCTCGGGACGGCATGGTGAGGCACGGTGCCGCAGTGAGGTTGGTGGCCAGGGCTGCCCAGGGATGGTGTGCGGGGCAAGGCGGTTGGGTGGTCAGGGCGCTGGGTGGTTAGCGGCTTCTGGGGAAACAGCCCTTGTGCAGGGCAGGGCGTGCGCTGGAGCAGATGCAACAGGCGGGGGGGGGGGGCTGTGCTGGGCTTTGGGGATCTGGGGGCGAGGGGGGAAGAGCATCTAGAGGTGGCGGGGGGAGGGGTGCGGAAAGAGAGGCAAGAGGTGGCGGGGCTGTGTGTGTGCAGGGTGGAGTCCCCTCTGGGGTTGGATGGACTGCTCCGTCCCGAGGCATGCTGGGAGCTGTAGTTCTGTGGTGCTGGGCAGCCATGTTGACCCTGGGGTGTGTGGCTGCGGGTGGTCTTTCCCCCAGCTGGGGCCCGGTCATGCACACCGGGAGGTGGTGCAGGTTCCGGCCGGCTGTGTGCGTGGTTGCTGATGGTGAGACAAACGAGAGCCTTTGGCGGTGCTTCCTGGGAGCTTTGGCCTGGGAGGTGCAGTGGCTGGAAGCAGGGGTCTTGCTGCACTTGATTGTCGTACTTTCTCTAAGAGGTTTTTCTTTGCCTGTTTCTGACAATCAGTTCTCTCCTTTTTCTGCGGCTTATCAGGGCAGAAGCAGCTACCTGCCCCTAGGACCCCTGTGGGGTTTGTTGCTGAGCGAAGGTGGCGCACCAGGTGAAATGAGGAAAGCTGCAGCTGACGTGCTGCAGTAACAGGTTTCCCAGGAGAAAGAGTAACCTGTCTGTCCTGACTGTGTAGGTAAGTCATAGCAACCTTCAGGTGAACTCCAGGTTTGCTCTTAATCTATCTGTGCCCCAGACCTAAAGGCTTAATGGAATTTGCAGAACTGCAAATTGCTCGGTGCTGGGAAGCAGAAAGGAAAACTGTGCGCCTGTGAAGTTGTAGTAATTTTTAAAACTAGAATTAATTGACCTGTCAAACTCTTTTTGTTACTTATTCTTTTGTACAAGAGCCTAAGCTTTGTCCCACTTCAGCTTTAAGGACTTTCTAGTGTGCTAGTTGTGGTTGGTAAAGAAAGACTTGTGAGAAAATTTCTTTCTACCTGTACAGCTATCTACTTATTATGTCTGAAGGGTTTTGCTTGAACTGTGTGCAACAAAAGAGGCCTAAGGCCCGTATTGAACAGCAAGAGAAAGCAAAACTCCAGGTAAGTGCCGGCTGTTGCAAAGTTGATTGGGAATTGAGTGGCTGGGGGTCTTTCCAACAGAACTCGGTATGCAGACAGAAATGTGACCAAGGTCCTTGCCTGTCTTCTGATGAAGCTGTGGTATTTGTAATTTGTGACCCGTAACTGTATGGAGTTGCTAAATCATTAAGGGATAATAGAGACATCCCTGGTTCAGCTTCTACCACGGTCATTGCAGCATTTGTTGATACACTGCTGGGCTCTTCCTGTAAAGATATATATCTGGGGGTGTGTTATCCCGAGGATGCTGATGTTCACTGTCATGGTTAAAGCGGAAGACTTTGTGGCTAGGGAAGAATGTCATGGACATGTTACTGCTCACTCTGTTGCATGTGAATTTGATCAGTTGGGTTTAGCTGTTAATGACTGGAAGAAATCTTGGAAAAGTGAGTATTATCCTTCTCTTTAAATTCACCTTTTAAAGTATTCTTTCTGCAGACTCCTGTCCGTGGTTTACGTACTTGATTTGCATGAAACAGACCCAGACTTTTCTATTCAAGTGTCCAGATTGAAATTACCTGTAGTCATAGAACAAGAATTATAAATGATGCTTGGCAGATTAAAATCTCTTGGTTTCTACGAAGGTTAAGTTGCCAAAATGAATAGGAAGTAGCCTAAATTTCAGTAAAGACGTTGAATAAAAGGTCCTCTTCTCGATAGGAAAAGAGCTTTGCAAAACATAAACTCTGTTTCCAATAGGGCTCCCTATGTACTAGTTCACTAATTGTAGGCTTTGAATGGTCCCCTCGGGTACAATATTGCACAAATGTTGTGCTGCAGACAGTACCTTAGCTTACTTTCCGTCACATCCTGGGTTGCTTGTACTTGCAGAAAATTTACTTCAGCGTCAAATAAACACACAGGGAAACATCCCCAACTCATGCCAGTAGGACAATCCCCTTATGGCTGGTAAAATCCAAAAACTGTATGATGCTTTGAAGAACTTACCTATTGAGGAGAAGGGCTATGTCCTGTAAGGCAACAGATTTTTGAGATTGGTTCCTGCCCCCCCCCACCATGCATTTAGAAGGAGGCAGTCCCTAAGCCAATGCAATCTAAATGCATTTAAACTGTAGATTGTTATTTCCATAAAATACAAATTAATGTATTTTTTAAATTGAGGCTCGTGTGTGTTTGGCTTGTCCCAATAACTGGTGTGGTTATCGGTACAAGTATTTTTTGGTCACGTGACCAATGTTGGATTTGTCCCTTGGTAAAGGACTGCATCCCGTATGTTCAGCTTTTCTTCCTTACCATGTCTTATTTATTCATTTCTGAAAGAAAGTGTGAATTTTTTATTGATCTCTTTGTGAGAATATCAAATAAGGTTGCAGTAAATATGTATAAGCAAGTAGGCTACAGTGTGTACTGGACAGTATTAGAGTACTGTTCTGCTAGCAGTGGAGAGCCAGATGAACATATCCACAGTAAGGGCTTGTTCTGCCTCAAGTTGAATGGAAAGATTCTGATGTTAAGTGTTAAGCATCCCAGGGAATGTTTGTAGGACTGTTTTTATATGATAAAAGTTCAGATGGTTGTCAATGAATGGGATTTTGTTTGCTCTTTTAGATAGCTATTCCTACTGAAGATCACATCAGTTACAAAATGTAACCATGCGGTTTATACATTTTGTAGCATCAGTAGCAAAATAAACAGGCAGATGAATAAATTAGCAGGTACAAATACATATTATTCTATAGATAAGATTAAATAACATGCAGTTACTTCTCTGTTTTATCTTTCAAAGCATGTTCTTGCTGAGTTCCTGAGCTTTTTGCTCACGTTATTGAGGAAAGGAATGGCTGTGCTTCTTCCCCCTTCACCCTTCTTTTTTTTTCTGTTCTTCCTTGTTAACAGGGACTTAAAATGGTTTTCTCAGATGTCCAGATGAAAATTTAAAAAAATGCTAATGGTCAACACTGACAGAATTGGGTGACATTTTCAAGGTAAAGGGTGAAGAACATGGAAATTTCTAGTATGTTAATGTTACTCTGTTAACAGAACTGATGTACTAGCTGCTTAATATTTCTATTTTTTTTGTTTCCCTTTAAGGATGCTCCACAAAGGCTTTTGTGGACACATTGTGTATCTTTTCTGTTCTTCCACTATTCATTTCTTATGAAAGATTACTATGAAATACAAAGGCTGTAGACAACCATCTACTGTTGTTGCAGATGCACCCCCGTGCATTCTCTTGGTTGGGCGACAGCTGAGCCTCCAGATCCTTACAGAGGAGGAAGCCAGGGGAGAGAGCGAGCGAGAAGCGTCTGAACCGTGAAATCCTCCTGGCGGCGCCCAGAGTGGGAGCTGTGGTAAGTGCCAGGCCCCTGGGGCTGTGTCCCCCCCTGTTCTGCATCCCAGGCTGCCTTTGCTCCCCTTTGCATCTGCCACCCCTCCCTGTCCCCCATCTCCTCTTAGCCTGTCCATCTCTTTGGCCTGCTTTGCATTCCTCTTCCCTGTCCTGCTTGTTTGCTCTCCGCATGGCCCGCTTCCCATGTGCATGTTTTACTGCATCCTGCTCCGTCCTTTTTCCTCTGTGTTGCTGCCTTTCCCAGATTCTTTCTTCTCTCTGTCCTGCTCCCCTCCCCAACTTCCCCCTTCCTCTCTCTGCTCATCCTAGGCTTTTCCTTCTCTGTCCTTGTTGTTCTTTTCCCCACTTTGTCTGTTGTTCCGTCTTTCTCAATTACACACCAACTCCTCCCTGCTAATGTTTCACTACCTGCATCTGCCCTGCTCTTTGCTCTTGTGGTCCTTCCGCACCTTGTCCTACCCGTCTGCATGTCTCTGTCCCATGGCCTCTGCCATCGTGCCATCAAGCCCTCTGTCCAGCTTGCTCACCTTTTTCTTTCCGTGCCTCTGTCCTTCTCCCCTTCCCTTGACGCTCTTTTGCCGTCTCAGCCCTGCTCCACACTGCTCTCTCCTTTCTCATCTCTGTCCCATTCTGAGACTCCTCAGTCTCAGTGCTCTGGTGTTCTCCTCCCCCTGCCCACTCCCTCTGAGAACTTCTCAGTTCTCCATCTCTCAGTCCTGTTGCCCCAGCAGTATTTGATTCTTCTCAATCTTTCTTTCCTGCTTCTTAGGTTCTTCACCAAGAGGGTTGTTGCACACTGGAACAGGCTCTCCAGGGACACAGTCACAGCACCAAGCCTGTCAGAGTTCAAGAAGCGCTTGGACTGTGCACTTAGTCATATGGTCTGAATTTTTGGGTAGACCTGCGTGCTGTGAGGAGTTGGACTCGATGATCCTTATGGGTCCTTTCCAACTCGGGATATTCTATGATTGTATGATTTTATTTCTCTCTCAATTTCTTTCTGTCAGTTTTTTCCCACTTTGTCTGCCTCTGCTTTTCTGTGTTGTTGCATCCCGTTCCACTCCACTGTTTCGATTGCGCTTCCTTGCTCTCTACCCCTCTATTTCAGTCCATCTGTTGTGCTCCCTGTCCCCTTTCCCAGTCCAACCCTATGTCCCTGTGCTGGCCTTTCTCTGCATCCCACACCCATCATGATTCTCTCTCTCCCTCTTTCTCGTGCCTCCCCCCCTCCATTCCTCTGTCCCTTTCCTCGTATCCCTTTGCTTGCTTTTCTCTGTCACTCTGTCCTGCTTCCCCTGCCCCTGGTGTTCCCTGATACACCTCTTCCTGTGTTTAGTCTCGCTTCTGGTCCCTCTCTGTTCTGCTTCCTGTCCTTGTCTTTTCTGTCTGTCTCTCACCGTGCTGTTCCCTATTTCCTCCTGATCATCCCTGTCCTGCTCCCTATGTGGTTCTGTCCCTCTGCCCTGCTGGTTCTCTGTCTACTTTCTCTCTTCCTGCTTGTGTCCTTTTCCTTTGCCCTTCCTCCTTCTGTGCTTCAGAGCCCATGGCTGCAGGAGGCAACTATTCCCTGTGGGATGGATGGACAGAGGGAGTGATGCTGCTCGATGCTGGAGCCCTGTGCCCTCCCCCCCAGGGGAAGGGGAGAACACATGGGCAGAGAACCCTGCCACAGCCTCCCTCTGGGGAGTCCTGCACATGAGTTAATAAAGAGTTTGCTTTCTGGCTTGCGCTGCTGTCTGTGTTTGTGGCTGTGGGTAAGTGGCCATCCCTGTGGCGGTGGGTGCAGGTTCCATAGTGGGGTGGGTGGGAAAAAGGTGCGGAGGCTGGTCCCTAGTTCCTGGAGCAGGGCCCCAGCTGATTCTGTGGGGGCTGATGGATGTGGACTGCTCCTTGGTGTGTGGGGGCCATCTTCCCAGGCAGCTGCAGGCTGTTGGGGCAGGGGAGCGGGGGGGGGGAAGTGAAGGCAGCAGAGGGGTAGCTCTGTGCTGTCTCTGCTCCCTGGGCTGGGTGTGCTGGGGCTGGTCTGCATGGATGGAGTGGTTGGCAAGCGTGGCCGGGGCTGCTTCTGGTTGTGGGGGAGAGGTGAGGGTGTTGGGGAGGCTGGGACAGGGAATGCATCTGGCGTGCTTTGGCGGAACCGCGGGGTGCGGGTGTGGGGCTGGCCGCGGGGGTGGGGTCAGGTTAGAAAGCCCGGGGCGGCCGCAGGGTCAGGTGGCTGTGAGCGCCGTGCCCCGCAGCATGCCGGGAGTTGTGGGCTTTGGGCTCCGAGCTTCCGGTCAGCCACGTTGGTTTCCAGGGCAAGCTGGGAAATGTAGTTTCACATTGCCACTCAGCTTTCAAGCCTGGGGTGGCACGTGCGCAGTTCGGAAGGGCAGTTCCTCCCGCGTTACTGGAGCGGGGTGCCTTTTCTTACCGTTTTCGTGTGGTGTTCCTCGTGGTTCCCGCTGCTTCCCTTAACAAGCGAACGGTCTCGGAAGCCGCTGCTGCAGTTCTGGTTCCGCGTATGAGCAGAGAAGGCTGGCGGGCGCCGGGACGCTATCTGGTGCCACCTGCTGGCCGAAGACCGGTACTGCAGGCAGAGAGGCGCCACAGCGGCGTGTCGCTCTCTGCTCCCACCTGCTGGACAGAAATAGGTACTGCAAGCAGAAATGTTAAGCGCACGCGCAGAAGCGGTCCATCGCTCTCTGCTGCCGCCTGCTGGAGAAGAATCAGTACCGCAGGAGGAGAGGCTTTGCGCATGCGCAGTAGCTGTGGCCAGCCGTCATGCCCCACAGCATGCCGGGAGTTGTCGTCTTTGGGCTCTGGGCTTCCGGTCGGCAATGCTGGTTCATGGAGCATGCCGGGAAATGTAGTTTTGCGTTACAGCTCGGCCTCCAAGCCAGGAATGGGACGTTGCTCTGGGCAGTTACTTCCTCCCCTAGACAGTGTGGTGTGCATTTTTTCTGCTGTTTTTGAGTGGGTACTGCAGGTTGAGCCGCGCCGCGCATGCGCTGCGGCGCCCTCTGCCGCCACCTGCTGGTGAAATGTGGGTAATGCAGGCTGAGCAGTACCACGAATGCACGTTTTTTTTCCTGCGAGTGATGTTACTATATTGAATTTTTGGGGGGGGCGTGTAATCTGTTATGCTCCTAGATTTTTCTTCCTGTGTAAAAGAAAGGTTTGAGCTAATTCCACTTGAAAAAGTTTCAGTTACTTGCTTGGTCATATTGTCCTTTCAATATTCAAAGCTGAAGCAAAAGCACAGGGATTTATGCTTCTAGAAACACCCCACTTCTCATCTGCACTCTGCATGCTGTTGAGCTAAGCTAGGAAAAAAAAAAAAAACAACAAAAACAAACACCACAGCTGCTGCTCCTCCTACTGTCTTTCTACTTTCTTGTGTTTTGCCTCTCCCCCTTCCCAAATGATTGGGTTTGGGTGCTGGGTGGGGCCTAATGGTATATGAGCCCCAGGTATGCAATCAGGGAGTTCATTCTGCCTGGGCTGCTCTTTGGGGTAAGAGCTTTGTTTTTCCTTTAGTCGGTTGCAGGGTTCTTTAGGTGGGTGAGAGTCTATGGACTGATGCGTTTCCAAGTAGAGACCGGTACACGCTTCTTGAGGTAACAACTAGTAGGATCTGTTAGAGTAAACCAATCTATATAGTAGTAGGTGCCTTTATTGCATGCATCTCCACTTCAGGTGAGTAATTGTTATAGCATGTTTATGGATAGGTTGTCAATGTTACTTTGTGTGTTTGCTTTGTCATTCTAGGTCCCTTATGATTTTTGCAGGACTACAGGGCAGATGCTATGTAGTATGCTAAATGCATACTTCTATACATTTATGGCCTTCTGGCATTTTTGGACTGCGGGAGGCTGCTAGGTCTACCCGTGTGTTTTTTTTTTTTTTTCTTTTTTTGGGTGGCTGCCAGTTCAACCTATTTTTTTTTTTTTTTTTAAGGGGGCGGCTGCCAGGTCTACCCGGCAGCCAGTGAGGGCGGAAGCAGCCATGTGAATGGCAGGGAACCGAGGGCGGAAGTAACGGCAGGGCGTGCCTTCACTGAGGGCCAAAGCGGCTCCGTGATTGGCTGGACCATGAGGGCGGATGTAGCGTCAGGGCGAGACTTCACTGAGGGCAGAAACACTCCGTCATTGGCTGGGAAACAACGGCGGAAGAGACGTCAGGGAGAGGCTTCACTGAGGGCGGAAACGTTCCATCAATGGCTGGGAACCGAGGGCGGAAGTGACGTCAGGGCATGCGTTCCCTGAGGGCGGAAATGCTCCGTGATTAGCTGGGAGTAACACAGGGCGGAAGTGGCATCACAGCATGCATTCACTGAGGGCGGAAACACTCCATGATTGGCTGGGATGAACCCGGGGCGGACGTGACGTCAGGGTAAGCATTCACTGAGGGCGGAAACACCTCGAGATTGGCTGGTGGAACCCAGGGCGGAAATAGCGTCACGGTGTGCATTCAGGAGGGCGGAAGCACTCCCTGATTGGCTGGGAGGAACTCAGGGCGGAAGTGGCGTCAGGGCGTGCCTTCATGAGGGCGGAAACACTCCGTGATTGGCTCGGAGGAACGCAGGGCGGGGGTGGTGTGCAGGGTTTGTCGGCACTGAGGGCAGAAGCGGTCGGGCCAGGCCAGGCTGGGACACCGAGGCGCGGTGCCGCAACGAGGTTGGTGGTCGGTGCCGCCCCAGGGCGGGCGGGGCCGGGCCGGGCCGGGAGGGGTCGAGGTGACGGGCGGTCGGGGTGCCACGCGGTCGGCGGCTTCTGCGGAAACGGCCCTTGTGCGGGGCGGGGGCGGCGCCGTGCCGGACCAGACCGGACCGGGCGTGCAGCGGGGTCTGCACTGCGCGGGGCTTTGGGGGGCTGGGGGAGAGGGGGGCGGAGCGGCGGGGGGCGGCGCGGGGGGGGGGGGGGGGCAGTTGTGTGCGCTTGGCCGACTCCCCTCTGGGTTGGATGGACTGCTCCGTCCCGAGGCATGCTGGGAGCTGTAGTTCTGTGGTGCATGTTATAAATTACTCTCAGTCGGAAGAATTTGAATTAAGTCGATCAATTTATTGAGTAAGCGATCAGCAAGCAAAACAGCGCTGGGCGGCCGGGGGAACTCGTGCTCCTCTAAGCGGCGCGCAACTCCCCCCCCCCCCCTTGCAGTCCCTTTTTATTATTCAGTTCTTCCGGGTTCCGCTGCGTCAGTTGTTGCTAGGGGGTTGTCCTGTCTCAGTCACTTCTGTCCCTCTGGTGGTCGCACGGATGAAGACAGCCATCCTTCTCTCTCTTCCTTATTCGGTTGTATTAGTCCTTGAGACAGGGAAGTACGTTACCGATTTAGCAACCTATTATTTACACAATGTTCTCTCCGCCATGGACCTGAGATATCCTGTCTCTGGGAAATGTCTCAGCATTCCAGCCACTGTTTGGATAACTCCCTTCGTTTCTTTAATGTAGCAAAATAATGAACAAACATTCTTGCCGTCTATCACAATCCCTCCTTTTTCTTTTAGTTACTCATTTTGTTCATTAATTCTATGTATGCCTGGTGGCTGGGTATTAAAGCTTCTGCGTCCTCATCTGTATTTACAGATTCATATTTAGTACGAATAAGCATCAAATGCGCTGACTCTAAACGACTTTTTACAAGTGCAATTACCTTATTAAAAATACATGGTCCAAAGGTTAATCCTAGCACTAACATCAATAGAGGTCCTGCTACTGTTGACAGTAAGGTTGTAAGCCAAGGTGAATAATTAAACGAAGACTCGTACCAATTCTGTCCAGCTTCATTTTCTCATTTTCTCTTTTCCAATCCTTCTCTAAGTTTTGCCATTGTGTCTCGTACTACCCCAGTATGATCTGCATATACACAACACTCTTGTTTTAAGGCTGCACATAGCCCACCTTGTTGTAAAAATACCAGATCTATCCCTCTGCGATTTTGTAAAACAACTTCTGATAATGACCTTACAGATTTTTCTAGGGCAGTAATGGATCGTTCAATTCGGGTTAAATCCTCGTCCACAGCCACGCGCAGGGAGGTAAATTCTTGGCTTTGTTTAACTAAGGAGGCAACTCCAGTACCTACCCCAGTACCTCCTAAAATTATCAACGTAGCCAGGGTTACAGCCGTAATTGGTTCTCTCTTTTTTAAATGGTAATCCATTACTGTATGTTGTGTATATACATATTCCTCAGAATGGTACAGAATTCTTGGTACAATTATTACCTGTACACAGAAATTTTTAGATATATTAAAAAGCTTAAGTGATAAGCAAGGAGTAACACCCACCGACGAACAGATCCATCTAGTATTATTCGCTGGTATTAACCATCCTCCTTTGTCTAATTGTGCAACATTTTCTATAATACCACATAGATGGAGCTTCGTACTAGGGACTGTACCTATACACCTGCCACCCCCGGTTACTTGTGTTAACGTTATTCCTACGTCCCTTCCCCAATTACATTGCGGAGGGTCGGCTTCGTTCGAACGGGTGATCTCCCCCAGATCTCCAATAGCATCGTAATATGGAGGCCTTATATCAAGGCATAACCAGCAAGGTTTGAGCACATTTGGATTTGTTTGGTTTAACAATTGGTAACTAGCGTTCATAATTCTCCATGTTATTCCCAGTCATCCCTTCATTTCCCACTTCGTACTCTGAATCCGTAGATTTGCTAGTAGTCTTTTCCTTTTTTATATAGAATATACCTCCCCTGTCAGTCCCGCTTTCATAAAATCTGATTCCCCATTGTTGTCCTAAAATCCATCTTTGGTCGTCTGGCTGAGTTACATTGATGTACAAAAAGCTGCAATTTCCTGGGATAGTCCTTCCTGTTGGCAGATGAACCCCATTCATCCTACCTAATTGCATAGTACGTCTATAACGGCGTGTACATCCCAATGGTCCATATCCTACCCTCAGGTATTGATCTCCACCAGTTTCCCAATTTGTGGCAATAGTTTCACATCCCCAGTAAGCACAATAGTATTGATTTGGGTAATTACAATATGTTTTCCCGGGGTTAGAGCGTGGGCATAAATAAAAACTCGATTGATTAAAACACCTACGGGTCCAATCATGGCCCCACGTCACCAGATCACATAGTGAGACTTTGAAGCTGGGGCTTCCAGTTGTGGTTATTTGCTGAATAACGTAGTGATCTTCCCATCTACTTAGGCTCCATTTGAAGGGTTCGTGAGGGTGTGCAGATACAGTGGAGAGTATTGTACCCATTACTATGTATTGCAAAAAGTGGCCAGAGCCCATTTTTCAGAGTCCTTTACCTAACCGCATGATTCCCCACTGTTTCACTCTCTGCCTTACTTGTCAGTTCGGTTGCAACGAACTACAAGATATAGGTTCTTCTCGGCAGCAGTAGTGTTCTTCAGGGGATTTTCTCTGTAACCACAACCTTTCTCCGATCAAGGTCCCTATTCCCTCTTTTTACAATACATAGCAACACATAGGTAGTTAAATTATACTTATCGGGTTCGTTTCAACGTGAGCTTTAAGTCATCAGGGCCTGCAACCGCTTTCCATTCACTTGTCTGGATCGGTCCTTTCACACAACTGGCATGCGTCCACCCCCTCTCAGCCATCCAGATAGCCGTGTCTGTAGTGAGTAAGACAACATAGGGGCCTTCCCATTGGGGCGTTAAAGACATTTCCTTCCATGTCTTAATTAGAACCCTGTCCCCAGGTTGTATTCTATGAAGTGCTATATCTAACGGGGGACGCTGTGCCACTAATCCTTTCGCCTGCAACTCCCTTCGTCGATTCATAAGCTGTATTAAATAGGGTTTTAATTGGATATCTTGTACTTGGGGATGATCGGGTGGCATTTCTAAATCGTAAGGCATACCATACAACATTTCGAAAGGTGAGACTCCGACATCGGCTCGGGGCTGCATTCGTATATTTAACAAAGCAAGTGGCAAACATTTCACCCAAGAGGTTTTTGTCTCCATCACAAGCTTTGTTAGTTGTCTTTTAATTTCCCCGTTCATTCGCTCTACCTTCCCAGAACTTTGAGGGTGCCACGGAGTATGATATTCCCAACTTGTTCCCAGAGCTTTCATAGTCTCGCGGGACACTTTTGACACAAAGTGAGGACCTTGGTCAGAATCAATTGTTTCTATAATCCCATACCTCGGAATAATATTTTCTAATAATATTTTCACCACGGTGTGGGCCGTTGCCCTCGCTGTTGGGAAAGCTTCAACAAAGTGCGTGAGATGGTCTACAATTACCAACAAATATTTGTACCTCCCTACTTTTGGAAGTTCTGTGAAATCTAATTGGACTTTGGCAAAAGGTCGGTGTGCCAATTCCCGACCTCCTAATACCCTTTTTCTCATATGCCGGGCGTTCACTCTTTTACAGAGAAGGCAGTCATTTACAACTCGTTTTGCTACATTATATATTCCAATACACATATATTTAGTAGCAAATTGATCTACTAATGCCTGAGTTCCCCAATGAGTGTTTTCATGAAACCTCCGTAGCACTCTCAAAGCTGCAGATTTAGGAAGCATCTCTCGTCCGTCAGGCAATACCCATTTACCTTCATCTGTCTCTTTTATACCCATTTGAGTCATCTTATCCTTTTCTAGCAGTGTAAAACAGAACAATGCATATATAGGTCCGTGCAAGTAGCAATGCGTATCGCACTATACCATTGATCATCGGGATGTAAATGACTTAACAGGGTATGGGGATTAGCTGCTACCGGAAATCTAGTTACTGTTCTCTTATTAATTTCTCTTAAATCATGAACCAATCGATATTTACCATCTTTTTTCTTCACTGGTAAAATTGGGGTATTAAAGGGGGACATACAGGGTTCTAACAACCCCTGCTGTAGCAATCTCTCGATCTCAGGTTTTAACCCTCGTCTGCCTTCCTCAGACGGGGTATTGCTTTATTCGTATCGGTACACCTGGGTCGGTTATAGTTACCTTGAAAGGTGTAATCTTTAATCTCCCTACACTTTCTGGGGTATACCAAATCTCAGGGTTTATATCCTGCTCATCTTCTACTCTAAGGGGGCACAATTTAACCTTTAATTCCTTATCTACTACTTCCAGACTTATACCTAACTCTATTATCAAATCCCTACCTAACAAATTATAATCTGCCTCAGGTACTAAAAGTAAAGACCCTATTCCCAGTTTCGAATGTGATTCGATCAGCACCCCCTTTATAATGGGGACACCAAACGGTTCCCCTTTTGCTCCAATTACTTGTACCTTCTCCTTCGATATTTTACAACCCTGAGGCAGAACTTGTACCGTAGATCTTTCAGCACCTGTATCTATAAGAAATTCCACCTCCTCTCGCTGGGGACCTACTTTCAATTTTATCAAGGGCTCACTCTTTTTCTGGGTCCCCAGCAAATAGAGCCCCTGACACCCCTAATCTTCCTTATACATCCTCAATCCTCTGTCGGCATTCCCTTTTCATGTGACCTTTCGTATTACAATAAAAACAGGTCATATCCCTCAGTCTCCGATCAGACAGTTTATCTTTTCCCACCAGCCTCTGATGACTCCCTCCAGACCCCGTTTTATACTAATTTCTCTTCTGTCCTTCCCTGACCGCTGCCACCATCATTCGCACCTGCTTTCTCTCCTTCTCATCTTCCCTCCTAACAAACACGTTCTGCGCCTCTCTTAGCAATTCATCCAAACCACGATCTTGCCAACCTTCTATCTTCTCTAATTTCCTTCTAATATCCGTCCAGGATTTCGCTACAAATTGAGTTTTCAACAGGGCCTCTCCAACAGGAGTCCCCGGATCCACCCCTGAATACAGCTGCAGGCTTTTACGTAGCCTCTCAAGCCATTCTGTCGGAGTTTCATCCCTTTTCTGTTGTTCGCTAAAGGCGCTGTTAATGTTTTGACCTCTTGGGACTGATTCCCTGATTCCTTGTATAATAATAGTTCTCAAATCTTGCATGTGACCGCGGTGTACGGGGTCCTGATTATTCCAATTAGGTCTCTGCAGTGGCCATTTAAGATCTGCAGCTGGGCCTTGTTGATGCTGTTGATCCCAGATTCGCATCCCTGCTCTCCTAATCATTCCCCTCTCTTTCGAAGTAAATAAAATCCCCAGTATAGATTGCACCTCCTCCCAAGTATACACGTTGGGCCCCAGGAATTGATCTACTCGTTCCACCACCCCAAGAGGGTCTTCCAATAAATTCCCCATTTCCTTTTTAAAATCGCGGACATCCCTGGAATTAATGGGGACTGCCACATAACCCATTTCAGGTTGCGGGCCTCCCATAGATATTTCTCTCAACGGGTAAAGCCCCCCCACACTCTCAGATTTCTGTTTCCTCGTTCGGCTCCTAGTTACTGGTCCTTGGATAATTGGATCAGCCTCACGGTCCAATTCCCCTGAGGACTGTGAGCTAGTGGGCCCTGGAGGGGCTGTGGGCACAATATAAGGAGGTGGTGATGTCGGGATCTCCAATTCCCGATTCTTTTTCTTACGTTTTTCCTCCCCTCCTTTTTCTTTTAAAGGATACAAGTTAACTCGATTCCCCGAGCCAATCCAAAAGCTTGCATATTTGCTCTCCTCCTGACAAAAAGGTTCCTTTGTGTTTACATAAGCGTTTAAGGCTTGGCAAACCCAGTCTTCAAATGATCCAAATATGGGCCAATAAAGGTTGTCACCTTGATTTTGTCTACCCCCCCAGACTTCAACACAGTAATGAATCATTTTTACTTCATTCTTTCCCCGCCTAGAAGGGGAATCGCTCCAATTCTTAATCATTAACCCCAGCGGGCTTTCCGGGGGAATAGGGGGCAATCTAACCCCACCCATGGGATCAGAAGGCTTACTCTTCTTCTGTCCCATCTTCCGGAGCACCTTCACACACACACACAACCGCTTCCCCCTGGTCGTGGCCCAGTCCCTCGCGGGATGTGGGAACCGCACTACTGAGGGGTCCGCACTCGGTTCGTCCGCAATTGGACGTCTCACACAGGCACACTCCGGGATCACCAACCCCAACTGAACGGATAACCGGCCTATACTTACCCACCCCGTGGGTCTTCGTTCGGCCTTCTTGCACAAAGATTACCTATGGGTTTTGCCGGCTTTATTTGCTTGCTGCCCAGATTTAGGGTTCGTCGGTAAAGGTTTCGAATGGGAAGAATCCTGGCAAAGGCCGCCGAAATTGGCGGGGCACCCCCTTCAACGAGTCCTCCCAGTCAAATTGCCTTTATCCAAGTCTCGGCACCAAATTGTTATAAATTACTCTCAGTTGGAAGAATTTGAATTAAGTCAATCAATTTATTGAGTAAGCGATCAGCAAGCAAAACAGCGCTGGGCGGCCAGGGGAACTCGTGCTCCTCCAAGTGGCGCGCAACTCCCCCCCCCTTGCAAACATTCTTGCCGTCTATCACAGTGCGCGGCCGGTCTTTCCCTGAGCCGGGGCCGGGCCGTGCGCGGCCGGTCTTTCCCTGAGCCGGAGCCGGGGCTGGGCCGTGCGCGCCGGGAGGCGCAGGTTGCTGGTGGCTGCGAACGCGGTTGCCAGCGGTGAGGAGAGCGAGAGCCTTCGGTGGTGCCTCCCCGGAGCATCGGGCCGGGAGGGGTGGGGGGTGTGGCGGCCGGGCACAGATCCTTGCTGCGCTTGATCGTTGGGCTGCGCCTCGGAGGTTTTCCTCTCCCTGCGTGCTGACAGCCGGCTCTCTCCTTTTTCTGCGGCTCACCAGGGCAGAAGCAGCTCCCCGCCGCTAGGACCCCTGTGGGGTTTGTTGCCGAGCGAAGGTGGCGCACCAGCTAAACCGAGGAAAGCTGCAGCTGGCGTGCTGCAGTCGCAGGTTTCCCAGGAGAAAGAGCAGCCCGACTGTCCAGGTAAGTCACACCAACCTTTGGGTGAAACCGAGGCGTGCTCGTAAACTTCCTGCAGCCCAGGCTCAAAGGCTTAATCGAATTTGCAGAAGCGCGAACTGCTTGGAGCGCAAAGGAAAGCCACGTAGTGCCTGCCAAGTTGTAGTAGCTTCTTAGACCTAGAATGAATTGGCCTGTCAAGCTCTGTCTCTTTGTTGCTCAGTCTTTGGTACGAGAAGCTAAACTTTGTCCCGCCTCAGCTTTCAGAGTTGTCCTAGAAATAAACCAGTGCTTGCGGGGCTTTCCAGAATGCTGGTTGTGGTCGGTCAAGACAGACGTGAGAGGCAATTCCTGTCTGTCTGTCTATTGGTTATGTCCCAAGAGTTTTGCTTGAACTGTGTGCAATAAAAGAGGCCTTGGGCCCGTACTGAGCAGCGAGAGAAAGCAAAACTCCAGGTAAGTGCTGGCCATGGCAAAGTTGCTTGGGAATTGAGCGGCTGGGGGTCTTTCCAGCAGAACTCGGTACGCAGACAGAAACGTGACCTTCGAGGTCCCTGTCTGTCTTGCGTTGAAGCTGTGGTATTTGACCCGTAACTGTATGGAGTTGCTAAATCCTAGAGGGGATGATAGAGTGGTCCCTGGTTCAGCCTTTTTTGCCACAGTCATTGCAGAAATTTTCAAAAAGTGAGTATTATCCTTCTGTTTAAATTCACCTTTTAAAATATTCTTTCTGCAGACTCCTGTCTGTGGTTTAGGTACTTGATTTGCGTGAAACAGAGCCAGACTTTCCTATTAACTAGCACCCCGATTGAAATTCCCTGTCGTCGGAGAACAAGAACTATAAGTGATGCTTGGCAGTTTAAAATCTCTTGGCTTCTATGAAGGCTAACTTGCCAAAGCGAATAGGAAGTAGCCTAAAGTTCAGTAAAGACGCTGAATAGAAAAGGTCCTCTTCTGGACGGGAAAAGAGCTTCGCAGAACACGAGCTCTGTTTCCCGTAGGGCTCCCTGCTTACCCACCCATTCAGCGATTATTGCAGGCTTTGACTGGTCCCCTCAGGTCCAATATCGCACAAGCGTTGTGCCGCAGATGGTACCTTAGCTTACTTTCCATCTCATGCCGCGTTACTTATACCCGCAGAAGACTTACTTCAGCGTCGAATAAACCCCGTGCGAAGCGTCCCCGACTCATGCCGGTGGGACCATTGCGTTGTGGCTGGTAAAATCCAGGAACAGGACGATGCTTGGAAGAACGTAACCTATGGAGGAGCAGGCAACAGTCTCCTGTTAGGCAACAGGTTTTCGAGACTGGTTTTCCCACCCCCCTGTGCATTTTGAAGGAGGCAGTCCCTAAGCTGATGCAATCCAACTGCATCTAAGCTGTAGGTTGTTACTTCCATAAGCTATAAAGGAACTTAACGTGTTGTTTTTTGTTTTTGTTTTTAAATCGAGGCTCGTGTGCGTCCGTTTGGCTTGTCCCGATGGCTGGTGTAGATGATCACTCACGTGCCCCAAAGCTCCTTGTGCTGATGTTGGATGTGCCCCTCGGCAAAGGACCGCATCCCGTGTGTTCAGCTTTTCTTCCTTACCGTGTCGTATGTATGTATGTATTTATTTACTTTTCTCAAAGAAAGGGTGGATTTTTCATGGGTCTCTCTGTGAGCGTATCGAACAAGGCCGCAGTAAATACGCGTAAGCGAGCAGGCTGCAGCGCGTACTGGACGGTATCAGAGCGCTACCCTGCTAGCAGTGGAGAGCCAGGTGAATGTGTGCAGGGTAAGGGCTTGTTCTGCCTCAAGTGGAACGGAAAGTTTCTGAAGTTGAGCATCCCGGGGGATGTTTGTACGACTGTTGTTAGACGATAAAAGTCCAGATGGCTGTCGACGAAGGGGATTGTCCTGGTTTCAGTTAGGACAGAGTTAATTAACTCTGTCCTAACTGAAACCAGGACAGGATTTTGTTGGCTCTTTTAGATAGCTGTTCCTACCAAAGATCGCATCGGTTACAAGAGGTAGTAGTAACCTCGCAGTCTCTACGTTCTGTAGCGTCTGTAGCGAAATAAACTGGCGGATGAATAAATGAGCAGGTACAAATACGCGTGACTCTACAGCTGAGATTAAATAACGTGCAGTTTCTTCTGTGTTTTGTCTTTCAAAGCACGTCGTTGCCGAGAGCCTGAGCTTTTTGCTCGCGTTACCGAGGAAAGGAATGGCCACGCTTCTTCCCCCCTCATCCCTCTCTTTTTTTTTTCTCTCCTCTTCTCCCTTGATGACAGGGACTCGAAATGTTTTCCTCGGATGTCCACGTGAAAATTTAACAACAAAAAAAAAAAAGGCGACGGTGAACACCGACAGAATTGGGTGACTTTTTCAAGGTAGAGGGCCAAGAACGCGGAAATTTCTAGTACGTTAGCGTTACTCTGTTAACAGAACCAACGTACAGGCCGCTTGCTGTTCCTAGTTTTTTGGTTTGGTTTTCCTTTCAGCAGTCTCCCCAAAGGCTTTTCTGGACACGTTTTGTATCTTTTTTTGTTCTTCCAGGATTCATTCGTCAGCAAAGACGACCATGAAATCCGAGGGCTGTGGACAACCATCTACCAGATGGTTGCTGCAGTTGCCTTTGGTCCCGTCATTCGTGCTTTTAGCTCGCCCTTTCCTTTATCTGGAGTTGAGTTTTTCTTGCAGCGCTATGTTTGCAGTGGTAACATTGCTGCCGAGGTGTTTTTTGACTAAAAATGATCTTAACTGTAGTAGTGAATTCACAGAGTGTGGCTTTGTGTAATGACTCCCATGATCACAACTTTTTTTTTTTCCTTTGTCACAGATAGGAGAAAAGCTTTTTCCAGAGAGATGGAGAAGGAATTAATTAGACCTCTGCTTCATCCTGTGAGACCAGAAGACAATGACTGACTAACTGTAAGCTGCGATTCTCAGGAGTCGCATGGCTAAGAGTCTCGGGTTCCTTCTCTGCCGGCCCCCCAGGGCCTTAGGCATGAGAAATCTTAGGCTTAATGTTTTTGCCTATGAACAACTGTCGCGTTAAGGGGCATAGCTGACTACCTGTTACGGTTCTGGTCGGATTCAGGGTACTGAACTGTCATGGTCACGGATTCACCTAAATAACGTAGCACACCCTCGCTCTAGTCGCGTTCAATGAGAACTGTCACGGCTAGGAGCAATGCACTGAACAGCAGTTTATTACAGCAACAAGGACACAGGTTCTTTGGATCGCCGGCGGTAAAGTCACTGTCCGCGAAAGCAAGCGAGCACACGTGCTCAGCGCTCAGTGGTCGCACCTTGGAGGCACGGAGCTTTTGGGATGGAGGTGTGTTTTGATCTTATGATGATACTAGAATGAGCAAAAGTTCCCTGGAGTACAGTGTTTTGTTAAAAACATGACAGGTCGTTGGCTCAGGGTAGCAAACGTGCAGCTTATCGCTCTCAGTGTGCACAAGAGCATCGGGTCCCCATCTGGTCGCAGAGCCTATCCGTGTTGTTTCCACTCCGCCTTACGCTCCGTCCTGTTCCTTAGAGTCAGCACACCGCGTTCCCCTAGTGCGATAGCATGTGAAGTCGGAGGCCTAGGGAACGCTTAGGTAGCGCAGCTGCCCTCCACCCTGAAAGCTTCTTCAGTGCTGTATGCTTTCTTTAAAAGGTGAATGAATATGAGTTTAATTGGCCTAGTTACTTCAGGCAATTACTCCGCAACTACCCAAAGCAGCGATAGTGAGAAGCCCACTTCCAGCATCCGCTCCCCACGCAGGGACGGACGGGTGGACAGACGGACGCCGCTCTTTGCCTTGCCCGCCAGGGGAAGGGGAGAACGACCGGGCAGGGAGCCCCACCGCAGCCCCCCTCCCGGGAGTCCTGCACAGCAGTTTAATAAAGTTTGCTTTCCGGCCCGTGCCCCCTTTGGTGGTTGCCGCCCCGGTAAGTGGCTGTCGCCGTCTGCGTGTGGGTGCAGGTTCCGTAGCGGGGTGGGTGTGGAGGGGGCAGGGGCCCGGAGGGGGGGTGGCCCCGTGTCCGTCGGCTGGGGTGCGGGACCAGCCCTGCCGGGTGGGGGGGCAGCTCGGTGCTGTCTTTGCTCCCTGGGCTGGGGGGGACTGCTCTGTGTGGTGGGGGCTGCTTGCAGAAGCGCAAGTGGGGGGGGGGGCTGGGGGTTCCCGGCAGGACCCCCAGGGCAGGGGATGGCGTTGCGGAGGCCGGGTCCCGCGGATTGGCGGCTGGGGCAGGGAAAGGCCAGGCAGGGATGGCACGGGGTGGCAGGCACGGGTCTGCGGGTGCTGGGCTGCGGGTCGGGAAGCCCGGGGCTGGCTCCGGGGTGTCCGCAGTGTCAAGCCGCCAGGAGCACCTTCTCCCCCAGCAAGCCGGGAGTTGTGGTCATTGGGCTCTGAGCTTCCCGTTGCCCACGTTGGGTTCGTTATTATCATCTCCCTGCCTTTTTTATGCTGGTAAAAAATGTACTGTTTCAGCTTGCCGTCGCTCAGCTTCCCAGCCGTGAGCGGCACGTTGCCCAAGGCAGATCCTGAGGCCTCCCTGAGGCGGCGTGCAGTGCAAATTTCTGCTGTTTTCGTTTGTGCTTCCTCTGGGATAATGGTGTGGGAAGCTGTCCCTGCTGACCGCGGGGCGCCCCCTGTCGGGGGAAAGCGGGTACTGCAGGCGGCTCTGGTCCGCGCATACGCGGTGGCGCCCCCGGCGCCCTCTGCCGCCCCCTGCTGGGGAAAATCGGGTACTGCAGGCGGCGCGGGGAGACGCATGCGCGGTGGTGCCCCCGGCGCCCTCTGCCGCCCCCTGCCGGCGAACAGCGGGTATTGCAGGCGGCGCTAGTCTGCGCATGCGCGGTGGCGCCCCGGGCTGCCCTCTGCCGCCCCCTGCCGGGGAAAAGCGAGTACTGCAGGCGGCGCGGGGCAGAGCATGCGCGGTGGCGCCCCCGGGCGCCCTCTGCCCCCCCCCCTCCCGCCGGCGAAATGCGGGTACTGCAGGAGGCGCGGGGCGGCGCATGCGCAGTTTTTTTTTTTCCTGCGAGTGATGTTACTACGTTGATTTTGTTTTGGGGGTGTAATCTGTTATGCTGCTAGATTTTTCTTCCTGTGTAGAAGAAAGGCTGAGCTAATTCCAGTTAGCTTCAGTAACTTGCTTTCTCGTATTGTCATTTCAATATTCAAAGCTGAAGCAAAAGCCTTGGTATTGTTGCTGCTAGAGAGACACCAGTTCTCCTGTCTGCACTCTGCATGCTGTTCAGATAAGCCAGAAAAAAATAAAGGAAAAGAAAAACAGCTGCTGCTCCTCCTGCTCTCTTTCTGCTTTCTCGTGCTTTGCCCCTCCCCTTTCCCAGGTGATTGGGTTTGGGTTCCAGGCAGAGCTTAATGGTAATTGAGTCACAGGCATCCCATCAGAGAGCTCATTCTGCCTGGGCTGCACTTTGGGGTAAGTGCTTTGGTTTTCCTTCAGTCAGTTGCAGGGGTCTTTAGGTGGGTCAGAGTCTATGGACTGATGCGTTTCCAAGTAGAGATCGGTACGTCCTTCTTTTTGAGGTAACAACTAGTAGGATCTGTTAGAGGCAGTTCTGCGGAGAGCTGACAGAGGGCCCGAGACTGATTAAAGAGGCAGGATCCATGAAGTAGCGGGCAAGGGAAGAAGGTAGGCACTCCGGGTTTAGGAATTGAGCCGGTAACTCTGTGCAGAGACCAAGGTAAGAAATATTAAGTATTGCCTTGGGGGTCGGGTGAGACTCCGTGTGATGTGTGACTGAGACATACTTTTGTACGAAGCGAGTGTGGAGAGTCCTGATCCGCGGTTCCGTAGCTCCGCGAGGGGCGTGGCCGGAGACAGCCGAAGTGTGAGATAAGAGAGAGAAAGGAAGCGTCTCGGGAAATTTGGTGTACGGTAGCCCTTGCACGGGGAAGTGCTTGGCAGTACACCAGGGAAATTTGGTGTACGGTAGCCCTTGCACGGGGAAGTGCTTGGCAGTACGCCCCCATTTTCCAGAATCGGAACGTTAGTGTGTGGTACCCTGCAGGAGGGAAATTTCTGTAGCAGCACACTGACAAGGGCTAGGAAAAATGGGAAATATGAGTTCCAGGGGACAGGGAGATATCCCTGGGGGAGTGCCTGCCGACAGGTCTTCCTGAAGAATGATAAGAAATTGGAAAAATAATATCAAAATCAGAGGAGATGATAAAAGAAAGAAAAAAAAAAAAAAGGTTAAATATTGTGTATCAGTCAGGACAAAAGAACCAATTAAGGAAACAGCAGTATTTTGGCCAAAATACGGGTCTGATGAAAATTCAGGCTTTAAATTTATACGTAAACAATAAGATTCCTTTTTTGGAGAAGGAGCCAAGTTACGCTCCCTATAATCCTAATATTGCACCGGTGGCAGCAGCAGTCGCTCCAGGAAGGGAGACAGGGACTGTAATTAACACTATCCCTAGAGAAGGAGCGTACTCTAGGCTCTGGCAAGAATTAGAACAAGGTAGAAGAGATGCTGAGAATTTTGCCTTCCCTGATACTAACAGTACTAACGCTGTGTATCCTCTTAGGTGAACTCCCCCCTCTCCTTACTGGCAGAGAGGTTAGGAGTCTTAAGGAGGAGACGAGGTCCTTAGCTGAGGACCCCAACAGGCTAGCTGAACTCTTAGACCAGTTCCTAGGACCTAAACTACGCTCTTGAGGGGGAATTATGTCTATAAGTATGTTGTTTACAGGGAAAGAAATGGGAATGATCGGGAGGAGAGCTGCTATACAAAAATGGGAGAGAGCTCATCCTCCAGGACCAGGGGTAATACCGGCAGGGTAGAAATACCCACTTGCTGATCCTGGCTGGAATAATAATAATAATGCACAACACAGAAATCATATGAGAGATTTGGGGTCAGAATGAGAAAGTACTCGTGGATGAATGCCAAGGACCTGGTATCCCAAGGTCTCTTGAAAGTTCATTTTGTGATTAAAGCCTGGCAAGATACACAGAAAAAGCTCCAGAAGGTGGGGGGAAGTAGTGAACAGTCACTGTGGGGGGCCCTCCTGCGGGAGGCCCTGGAGGCGTATATCGGGAGGGGAGATGAGAAGGAAAAGCAGAGCGCGAAACTAATGGTATTGACGGTGTAGCAGGTAGTGAGGCGGAGGGTTGGAGAAAGAGGAAGAAAATCTTCAGGGGGAGTCAGGGCCAGGATGGAAAGGAGAGGAAGAGAGATGAAGGAATGGCAGGCAAGGAAAGCTCAGGGACAGGCTTTGAAGCGTGGCCAGGCTGGCCACTTCAAATAGCAATATCCGGAGTGGAAGAAGGAGGAGAGAAGGAAAATGGGAAAGTACAGGCTGGAGAAAGATAGAAGTGTTAAAAAGGGTTATTGAAGGTGTTAAAGGTGTGGTATGTAGTGTTTGACAGAGCTGTTTGAAGTTGAACGAGTAGGGAAAGAGGATGAAGGCATTATCTAAGTAACAGTCTAGAAGTTTTGGTACATTTGCTGTGGTGTTTGGTCAGTTTCCCAAGTACTGGGGGCGGGGGGGGGGCGGGGGGGGCAGCCTGCTTCCCCCCCCCCCCCCCCGAACCTTGCTACGTGAACCCAATACACTGGGGCAGCTAGATCATTACTGGCTTGTAAAGTATCAGGGATTAAATTAACTAATGAAACCCTAAAAGTGATGGGGGTAGAAGGGGCTGGGATAACAGTGCCACTTTGGGGGGATACCAGGCTGAGAGTAGGGGATTAAATGATCGCTGGGCAATTACTGTATGTACCAAAGGCAGGGACTAACTTGTTGGGAAGGGATTTGATGATGACATTGGGCATTCAAATGGCAAATTGTTAGACTGGAATAACAGTGTTATTAATGGAGTGCTCTCAGGCCCTGAGAGCAAAGATCTATTCACCTCTGACTGGAAAGACCCGGAAATGGGGGCGGAAGCAACAATACAGGCGGACAGTTTTACCTCAGGGGTTTACAGGGCCACCAATTTATTTGGGCAAGTTCTAGAACAGATTTTGGAGCGATTACAACCTCCCGAGGAGGTATTACTGTTACAAATATGCAGATGATCTTTTATTGTCAGGACAGGAGAAAACAGTTGTGAAGGAAGCTACTGACAAGCTATTCGACTTTCTGGGAAAGCAGGGCTTGGGAGTATTGAAAAATAAATGACAATATGTAGAAGGAGAAGTCAGGTATTTAAGGCATCTAATGTCTGAGGGAAAACGAAGAGTAAGTCCAGAGAGGATTCAGGGAATTGTTGAAAACTAAGACAGAATTAAAAAGTTTTAAGAGAGAGATTTTTTTTTTTTTTTTTAAGGAATCAGGAGCCACGAAGTCTGAGGGAAAATGGATGCTCCCTGCTGGGAGAGAAATGCTGAATAAAGCACCAATGAGGCAAATATTAACTGTCTTACATCAAGAGAGTCATTGGCAGGTGCAAGCAATGTGTGAGGTTGTGCTAAGAAAGTATGTCTGCGTAGGAATATACACTTTAGCGAGGCAAATATGCAGAGGATGTACCATATGTCAAAAGGTAAATAAAAAGGTCATCCGTAACCCACCTAGAGGGGGACGGGCGCCAGGGATTCGACCGTTCCAAAGCATACAGGTAGACTTTACCGAATTACCTGAAGCAGGGAGACTTAAGTACTTGTTTGTCCTAGTTGAACACGTGACTGGATGGGTGTAAGCTTTCCCCTCGGTATCTGCCACTGCGAACACGGTGGCTAAGGTATCACCGGAGCAAATAGTCCCTAGATGTGGGATAGTTGAAAACATTGATTCAGATCAAGGAAGTCATTTCACTTCACAAGTACTGCAAGGGTTAATGCAGGCCTTAGAGATTGAATGGAATTTTCACACCCCCTGGCACCCCTCCTCTTCTGGGAAGGTAGAGCGAATGAACCAGACATTAAAGAAGCAATTAACTAAATTAGTGTTAGAAACCCAACTTCCTTGGGTAGAATGATTACCTTCAGCACTCCTCCAGGTTCAAACAGCACCGAGAAAGGATCTAGGAATTTCACCGCATGAGATGCTGTTTGGATTCCCCTATCTGGGCAGAAGGGATGAGATACCGCAATTCGAAACAAGAGAGAGTTTTCTTAAGAACTGTATTCTGGGGTTGTCCTCTTCTTTGTCATCTCTCAGAACCTGTGGGTTGTTGGCTCAAACCCCATCTTTGGAATTCCCCATTCTCCACCATCAGCCAGGAAATTGGGTCCTGATTCGGACCTGGAAAGAATCAAAACTCCGGCCTGAATGGGAAGGACTATTCCAAGTACTACTAACCACTGAAACAGCCGTAAGAACTGCAGAAAAAGGCTGGACTCACTATACTCGAGTGAAGGCGTCCGTCGACCCTGGTACCTGGGAAGCTGTTCCTACAGAAGACTTGTTGGAAGTTGAAATCGAAGAGAAAAATCTCGTAGCGGACTCTGAGCAGGATAAAAGCTTACAATTGTAAACTAACCTTTTATTTTCACAGGTAACTAATGAGTGTGACTCGTGATTGAGAGAAAGGACTGGCCTATGGCGAATCAAAGTGCTCCCAAGGGGTTTTTGTTCTAGTAGTAGTGTACATGTATCTTACTCTTTGTATTGGTAATTATTTGGAAACCTAAGGGTTAACAATAATGACAGGGAAAAATCAGCTATTAATTTTGTTTCTAGTGATTGTGGGCCTCAGAGAAGGCCTTGGTCAATTGGCAACTTGGAAAAGGCATGACCAGATAATAGTAAGACGGGATACCCCGTCAGAATAGGGGGTGAATGTGACAGAGGGTTATGTACCACAGTCTGTCATGTTTGATGCTTGTGAGGTGTCAGCTTGTGGAGATTTAAATGCCCAATGACAATTGAGCAGAGAGAACAAATAACTGGGAGAGACCCAACAGCCAGATTGAGAACAGCTGTATGGAAACGATCCTCTATTGCCATCAGAGAAAGGGAGAAGCTCAAGGAGAAAACAGGAGAGAAGACAGGAGGCCCTCTTTGAAATGTGGCAGTTCAAACATTTGAGATTGAAACAGGGTATGGGGATGTGAATGCCTGGATAGAATGGGTCAAATATACTGTCCAGAGTCTCAACCATAGCAATTGCTATGCTTGTGCCTCGGGACGACCGATTGCCCAGATAGTGCCCTTCCCATTGGGGTGGACCAGGGATTCCCAGGGGATGCGATGTATGATTGCATTGTACCAAGAAAAGACTGCCTGGGGAAATGAGGCCTGTAAGTCTCTCTCTTTGCTGTTCCCTTCCTTGCGTGATAGCAGTATCAGGGTTTCCCCTGCATTCTCTACAGCTATAGGTAACCATACAGCTTGCCTATCACGGCATGTGACTATGTGACTAGCAGGTGCGCTCCTGCTTGTGGGACGCGTGCCATTGCGATCGTGAATAAATTACTACTTCACTGAGATCCTCGCCTGAGCCTAAGGTACTGGCTACGGAGTGTTTCTCACACTCCCTGCACATAATCCTGGCTACAATATACCGTGTTATCGAAGGTGCCTTTTAAACAACATTGATAGAAACTCGGGGGCGATAGTACTGACCCTGGGTGTGGAACTATCCATACAGGGAATAATCCATACTGTACCAAATATGGTAGCCACAGGAATGCTAATATACGTAGCGCACACCAGATGCAACATGAGAATCCTGTAACTGGATGGCCTGTCCCAAATGGCAAGAGGTGGTACCGGCTATGTGGCAATAAAGCCAGGAAGGTGTTTCCCCTGGGATGGAAGGGAGCTTGCACCCTGGAGGCAATAATTCCAAATGTAACTATTATTGAAGACCCACAAAGCCAAAGCCCCCTTGAGACCACACGCAGGATTAAGCGGACTCCAGATAATTCTCTAGTAAAATTCTCTAGTATTTCACAGCTTTGCAAGGTGGTTTTTACCTTGGTTAGGAGTGGGTGAATTAGAAAAAGCTATTGTAAATATCTCTGCTATGACTGAAGAACTAGAAAATAAGTTTGCTAAGTTTGCAAAAATAGTACTGTAGAATCGAATAGTATTAGATTCATTAATAACCTCGTAAGGAGGAGCGTGCACTGTAATTAATGCTTGTTGCTGTATATACGTAGATCAAATGGGACGAATTTGACTGATATTTGGGGGGGAAAAAAAAGTATATTGGGGGGGCGTGGGGGGGAAAGATCCTACATAGAGTAGCTCAAGATGACAGTTCCTGGGCACTTAGAAACATTTGGGAGAAACTAACTTCGTGGTTACCTGAATAGAATTGGCACAAACAACTATTTGTTGGTATTGTAAAACTAATGGCATTGTACACCTACCACCCCCCGTGACATCCAAAGAAGACTATTGCGCCCTTAATGTTGGAAAAACTCAAGAGTGCGGTATGTGAAGAGGTGCAAAAACAACTGTAGGAGTAAGGAAAGAAGAGGGGGGAATTGTGAGAAACTAAGTTGTGTTTTTGCAGTAGAGAACTAATTTTCTGTATTCCAAGGTAGTTGTGTAGTCATAATAAGGAGAAATGCTACGTGGGTAAGTGGACAGTGGAAGGCCTCACTGTTCCAAAATAAGGCAGAAACTTGAGGAAAAACAGGCTGAGCAGTGTGGGAACAGTAAAACAAAGATCACAGGTTCTTGAAACATAAGAAAGGGAAAAAAAAGAAAATAAGACAGGAGAAATTAAAAGGTTGAAAAAGAAGTAAAATTGTACATATATGGTGTAGAGGAGCGTCGAGTAGCTTGTGAACCTGTGGTACTTGGCCAATGAGGAAACAGGGGAGGTGACCAGGTGTCAGGGAATAGGGAATAAAAGTCGATGCTTTGCTTACTGTAACGCGCTCCTAATTGGCAGGACGCCCGCCACTGCAACCGCGAATAAAACAGCCTCACAGAAGATCGTGTGTGAAGAAAATTATTTGAGATGTTTCTCGCAGATATACCTGATGAGAGGGGACCAAGAATACCCGGGCCTTCTTTTTTTTAAAAAAAAAAAAAAAAAAGGCAACACAGGGGCAACCTCAGGGTCGCCGTCCCACAGGGAAGCGGCGCAGTGATTGGCCGGACCCTGAGGGCGGAAGTGGCGTCAGGACATGCCTTCCCTGAGGGCGGAAATAGTCCGTGGTTGGCTCGGAGGAACCCAGGGCGGACGTGCCATGCAGGGCTTACCGGCACTATGGGCGGAAGCTGTCGGGCCGGGCCGGGCCGGGCTCGGCTCGGGCCGCAACGAGGTTGGTGGTCGGTGCCGCCCCGGGGCGGGCCGGGCCGGGAGGGGGCGAGGCGGCGGGCGGTCGGGGCGCCACGCGGTCGGCGGCTTCTGCGGAAACGGCCCTTGTGTGGGGCGGGGGCGGGGGCGGTGCCGCGCCGGACCGGACCGGGCGTGCGGCGGGGTCTGCACTGCGCGGGGCTTCGGGGGGCTGGGGGAGAGCGGGGCGGAGCGGCGGGAAGCGGCGCGTGGTGGGGGGGCGGGCGCAGAGAGGGCGGCGGGGGGGGCGGTTGTGTGCGCTTGGCCGACTCCCCTCTGGGTTGGATGGACTGCTCCGTCCCGAGGCATGCTGGGAGCTGTAGTTCTGTGTTGCCGGGCGGCCACATGGGCTCTGGGGTGCGCGGCCGGTCTTTCCCCGAGCCGGGGCCGGGCCTTGCGCACCGGGAGGCGCAGGTTGCCGCTGGATGCAAGTTTAAGCTTGGAAATAAAGGGGGAGTGAGGGAAAAAAAAAATCAAAGCCTTACAGAGCCTCAGCTCCACCTAGGAACAAATAACGGTCTGTCTGCTTCTGGAAGAACTTCCAACCGCTGAGGACGGATGGGGCGGACCCCAAAAGCTAGATGGGGTTGTGTGAGAGGTGGTGATAGTGCCAGCAGGACTCCACAGCCGACAAGAGACATCGTTGGCCTTGATGTCCGTCACAACGGAAAATGCTCGTTTAATCCAATTTGGGGAAGTCTGTCAAACTCTCAGACAGAAACAATAGCAGTGAGACTCTTATGCAGTCATGGTGAAACTTTAGCATAGCGAAGAAACAGTGTGTATTAGGTAAGGTGACAAATTGAGTCACACCTCCCAGAAGTCCCCGTTTGTGGTCTTTAAGCTTTTTTTCCTGTTGGGGGAAGGCGGAGAGAGCCGAATATTATCCAGAAAGGTGACCAAATCCGTGCCTAAAAAGCTCAGCTGCTAAAGGTTTTATAGATGATCTTTGCACTGCACGTTTCAGTTTTCATGAAGCCAAATTGAGATAAATCCGAAATTTTCTACGGATTTAAAAGAATGCTTACTAAAATATTCTTGTCATTCACAGTAATAATGGAGTGAGTGAACATGTTCCACACAGTGACCTTACTTTATTATTTTGTTTGTTGTATTCCAGCAAACTGTGTACGATCCTGGGGAGCATAGGCACAGTCTTGTGTAGCACTATCATTCTGCCCCACCTCTCTGATATCTAACAAAGTAATATATTCTGGATGTTGTCTACAAATTCTTTCCTTCCTTATGTAAGAGGTCGATGCGTGTGTCACCTAGTTTTTCACAGAGCGTCACTGAAGTACTGTTTTATTTGTATTTGTGAAGACAGCAGAATCAAAGACAGCAGGTCAGTGACTCCCACTGAGATGGTCGCTAAGATAAAACAGTGAAGTTTCTAGCATATATTAAAAAGCCTGGAGGAATTAGCACAGCTTGCAGGAAAGCGTGCTGGAAAGAGATGATATTTGAGAGCAAGCGTGAAAATGTCTTTTTACCAAGACTGATGAGAACTGATGCGTCTGTCCTGCGTTTGGATAGGTAAGTGAGTTAAGAGGAGCTGAGCGTAGAGTCTGCAGGGGAATTGGAAAATGAATGAGATAATTTAACCTTTTTTCCGTGCAAGCGTGTTTTTGTTTTGTTTTTTAAATCCCATACTTTTGTTATTATCCAGAATTTTTAATATAACTCTGTATTTTAACTGGTCTGGGTTTATGGATAGCAGCTAACTATAGAAAGAAATAAGATCTGAAGCGTCCCTGGAGCCGCTAACTCTACCTCTTTATCTGTTCCCTAAGAAGATGCCCTGGATTTAAAGACGGTGTGTATTAAATGAAGTATGAGAAGAAACAGCTTCTTCGGACACTTGCGCTCCTCTTCTTCAGCTCGTGGAGAAGGCTGACAGCCTGTCTCACTCTCGTCAGTGCTATCCCACCAGCTCCTTTAGGAGCCCAGCACCGCGTTTGGCCTGTTGCGATCTTCCCGCTCCCCTCATTTCTGTGCTGCAACGCCACCATCCACGAGAAGTCAGGTAGGATCTGAAGACCTTTGACATTGCTAAAGAATCAAACCTCAGCTGTCAGTCAGTTTTAGCCCTTTGTATTCCAGACGTTTGCTTTGCTGGATGATGGTTTCGTTTTTGATTTTGTAATACGTTCTTTGTAGAGGTTATTTTAAGCAGCCAAGTAGGTAGCCTCCTTCCCTCGGTGGATTTGTGCGAGTTTTAGCTGAGCTTTGCACATCTGAGCGATTTCCCAGTGGCTGTTCTGGTCTTGACGCGTCCCTAAAACCTTTGTCCGCCTCGCCCCTCCTCTTTGTGTATTAAGATGCACGTTTGCGCAAAAATTATGTACACCGTGCATAAGCCCCCCAGTGGTTATGGGGCATTTTCAGCACTTCACAGATAAGGCTCCGTGTTTACTTAATCACTTAGGCATAGTCCTGGCTTTCAGTGTAGGCATAGCTAATGATTGTTACTCAAGTGGTTATAAAGTTCCCAACGTTTGTTTGTATATATATATAGAGAGAGAGAGAGAGAGAGAGATACATACCCATATGTATATGTATGTATATACATAAATGAAACTGAGTCTGTGGAGTAAAAGACTTTTCTGCTTGCAGTATATACTCACGTATCAGCAGACTCATACGCAAGCTGATCCAAACTGGGTGCCAAGCTGTGCCTTTTTTGTCGCCTGGAATATGCAATCTGTGCACCTCAGGTGTACCTTGTCTATTAACTATCTCTTACATTGTGCCACCCCATTAATATCAGTGGATGCACCCAGCACCACCTTGGGGCTACACAGAACGTGGAAATTTCTAGTATGTTAATGTTACTCTGTTAACAAAACTGACGTACTAGCCGCTTGCTGTTTCTATTTTTTTGTTTTTCTTTTCGGTAGTCTCCTCAAAAGTTGTTGTGGACACGTTGTGTATCTTTTCTGTTCTTCCAGGATTCATTCTTCAGGAAAGACGACCATGAAATCCGAGGGCTGTGGACAACCATCTACCAGATGGTTGTTGCAGTTGCCTTTGGTCACGTCATTCGTCCTTTTAGCTCGCCCTTTCCTCTACCTTGAGTTGAATTTTTGTGCAGCGCTTTGTTTGCAGTGGTAGCCGAGTTTGCAGTTTGCGGCCGAGGTGTTTTTGATTAAAAACGATCTTAACTGTAATAGTGAATTCACAGAGTGTGGCTTTGTATAATGACTCCCACGATCACATAACATTTTTCTCCTTTGTCACAGACAGGAGAAAAGCTCTTTCCAGAGAGATGGAGAAGGAATTAATTAGACCTCTGCCTCATCCTGCAAGACCAGAAGACATGGAGTAACTGTAAGCTGCGATTCTCAGGAGACATACTAAGAGTCTCGGGTTCCTTTTCTGCCCGCCCCCCAAGGCCTTGGGCACGTTGGGTTCACCCTGGGAAGGGCACGTTGCTCAGGGCAGTTATTTCCTCCCTGAGATGACGTGGGGTGCATTTTTCTGCTGCACTTGTGGCTTTCCACCTGTGGTTTTTCACTTGTGGTTTTCCACGTGGTTCGCACTGCTTCCATTATTGAGAAAACGGTTTGGGAAGCTGTGTCTGCCACTTCTCAGGATTTTCTGCCACCACCTGCTGGCAAAAAAAATCAGTAACGCAGGTGGAGCCATGTAGGACTTCTCATAGGTAAGCCTTCAACGTATGGGGACCCCTAAACTCGTGAGCCGAGCACGCAAGACAAATGTCCGTGGCACAAAGATCAAGGACGACTTCTCAGAGGTAAGCAGCTTTCCCTTTGTTTTCCCGTCCTCTCAGGAGCCCTCTTTATGATGCTTGTACACACTTCAGGCTCACAACGCTCATTTTCTCCTCTACTTAGTATTCCTAGTCCCTGGCTAACCCGTCCTCCCTTCCCCCACTTTCCAGAGACCTACGTGCTCTGCTCAGGTCCCTCCTGAGGTCTTACAGATCTTTTAAATCTGCTCAGCGTTCTTTCCGGCTTGTTCTATGCCATTATTTTTTCCCTGCTCCTTTTGAGAATGTCTGTACCCTTTTCAGATCTCGATTGGGTTGGCTTTTTTGAACCCATCTGCATAGCCTTTTGTTTTTTAGATAGTCTACTAAGGTACGTTACTTCTCCGGTGAGTTATTTTACTACATTGAATTGTATTTTTGTGGTTTGTAATCTGTTACACTCCTAGATTATTTCTACCTATGTAAAGAAAGGTTTCAGCTAATTACAGTCAAAAACAGTTTTAGTTACCTACTTGGTCATATTGTCGTTTCAATAATCAGGACTGAAGCAAAAGCACAGGAATTGTTGCCTCTAGTAACACTCCACACACTGTTGAGCTAAGCCAAATAAAAAACGCAGCTGCTGCTCTCTTTATCCCTTCCTGTGCTTTGCCCCTCCTCTTTCCCAGGTGATTGGGGCAGGGTGCCGGGTGGGGCCTAATGGTATATGAGCCGCAGGTGTCCTGTTAGAGAGCTCATTCTGCCTGAGCTGCTCTTTGGGCTAAGTGCTTTGTTTTTCCTTCAGTCAGTTGCAGGTTTTTTTTTTTTTTTAAGGTGCGTCAGAGTCTAGGGGTTGATGCGTTTCTAAGTTGAAAGAGATAAGTACATCTATTGAAAGTAACATCTAGTAGGATAATTTAAAGTAAACTAATCTATATAGTAGTAGATGCCTTTATTGCATGCAGCTCTTCTTCAGGTGAGTAATTCTTATAGTATAAGTAATTCTTTTCCCATGTTTTGGTCACGATGTTTGTAGCGTGCCTTTTTATGTGTGTGTTTGGCCTGGAGCTGTCCTGCCTGGCAATTAGTGATGGTAGCTAACGTGGTGGTTCATGTTCATCAGTGCAATAATACATTGTCCTGACTCTTTTGGGAAAGACATCTGGTCTGTCTCTGGGCGAATACTCAAGCTCTGGGCGAGTACTCAAGGGCAGCTGGCACAGAGTCTTTTTTCTTTTTTTCGCAGCAGTAGGTAAACCTTAGGAGGAATCGGTCAAAGGAAACAGCAACTGTCAAGTTCTTGTTCGGCAACTCGGTGACTGGTTTGATCTACTTCTCAGATGTAGAGGCAAATGGACTGCTCTTTTGAAATGATAAAATAAAAAACATGAATTTTGTCAAATGTGGCAGTGCCTGTTTGCAGTCTGTTGCTTTTGCCAGTGGTAGATAACACTTATAAGGAATCGGTCAAAGGAAAGAGCGCCTTCTGGAACTGCGAAGCTCTGTGTTGGCAACTCGGTGACTGGCTTGACCTACTGTCCATCATCAGAGGGAAGCGGACTGCTGTTTTGAAAATAAGAAATAAAAAAAAAAATTAAAAATTTAAAAAAAATTAGGGTGCTGCTCTGTGGCACCTGGAGGACTGCCACTCCGTGTGGCAGTTAAAAGAATGTGATTTGGAGATGGAGAGCAGCAGAGGTAAAGCAGCTGGGAAGATAGGTATAGGTATTGCAGTAGGTAGGCTGTGGTTATGAGGTGCCTCAGGGTGTGCTTTTTGTCTTGTTTCTGCCCTTCCATAGTGCAGCCTTGGAGAGGTGAATTCCCCATGTTGTGGAGTGGTGCAAAAAGGTGAGAGGGCTGTCAGCCCGATGAGTTTCCTTCACCAAAGCTAAGGCAGGTCTTTCAAGAGAAACAGCCTGGTTGCCTGTGCTGTACTCTGCACGCTGTTGACCTAAACCACACCAAAAACAGGGCTGCTGTTCCTCTTGCTCTCTTTACGTCTTGTCATGCACGGCCCCTCCCATTTCCCATGTGATTGGGGTGGGGTGCTGGGTGGGGTGCAATGGTATATGAGTTGCAGGCATCCCATCAGAGAGCTCATTCTGGCTGGACTGCACTTTGGGGCAAGTGCTTTGGTTTTCCTTCAGTCAGTTGCAGGGGTCTTTAGGTGGGTCAGAGTCTATGGACTGATGCGTTTCCAAGTAGAGAGCGGTACGCACATCTTTGTGAGGTAACAACTAGTAGAATCTGTTAGAGTAAACCAACCTAGTAATAGGTGCCTGTATTGCATGCAGCTCTTCTTCAGGTGAGTAATTGTTACAGCATGTTTACGGATAGGATGGCAATGTTACTTTGTGTGTTTGCTTTGTGGTTCTGGGTCCCTTATGATTTTTGCAGAATTAAGGCAAATATTATCAAAGTTATAACGTTGGTGGCAAAGTGATGGAGCAGGGTTTAGGAGACAAGTATCATCGAAGCTCCCTGTATAAGCATGTATCTGAAAACAGCAGCAGTAGGCGTGTAAGGTGTAGTCTTTTTCAGGGTTAGGGACAGTTTGTTCTATTTTTGGAGCTTTTGCCTGCGGTTTGGCTGGCTGTAGAGTCTTTAGACCTTGCAGCCTTGTAGATATGAAGTGCTTGGAATTCATACGATAGAGGTATGTTTAGGAGGTGTTGCCGGCTAACTTGTTTTTAAGAAATGGTGGGGTACGGTTCCTCGACCGCATAAGTACGGTAGTATTACCGAGAGACTGAGCAGGGTCACCTTTTTCAGCTGTAAAGGGTAAGTCTGTGATTGCTGCTGCCCAGGCACATGTTCCTGCCCATCACTACAGTTATTTTACTACATGAAATAGAGTAAAATTCCAGTTTCTCTTTTAGAGGTGCTATAGGTAGCTTCAGAGAACGGGTGGAAGCATCTGCCATGTGGGGTAGGTAAGCAGCTGAGGTAAAGGAGCGGATGAAAGTAACTGTCCTAAGGGTGCTGTGGTTTTTGCTGCAGTGGTTGCTTTCTCTTCTGTTTATCAGGTGCCACAGGCAAGGTGGGCTGTGATAGTGTTTAGAATAGGAGCAAAGCAGGTCAGTTGAATGCTGTTTGGTTCCTGAGACAGGTGTTGTAGAGGACAAAGGTTGTCTGGCGTGGCAGTTCCTGATGGTGGTCTTCTTCAGTAGGTGAAGAGGTGCCTGAAGCCCCATCCCGTGTAGCCTGAGTACGTCTCGCTGAGGATGAAGCCTGCTTTCCAGCAGTTCCCAAAGCTGTGTTGAGGCTGAAACGCTGTGTCTGTGTTTGGGTTGCACCTTGGTGAGTGTAGGGATGGGTTTTAAGTCAGTGCAGCAGAGGGCCAGGCTCCAGTGTCCTGTAGTGTGTTTTGACCCATCAGCGTAGCCTTTTGGTTTTCAGATAGCCTACTCAAGTACGTGATTTTTCCTGTGAGTGGTGTTACTACATGGAATTGATTTTTTTTTTTTTTTTTTTTTTTTGGCGTGTAATCTGTTATGCTCCTAGATTTTTCTTTCTATGTAAAGAAAGGTTTGAGCTAATTCCAGCTGAAAAAATTTCAGTTGCTTGCTTGGTCATATTGTCCTTTCAATATTCAAAGCTGCAGCAAAAGCATGGGGATTGTTGCTTCTAGAAACACCCCAGTTCTCTTGTCTGCAGTCTGCATGCTGTTGAGCTAAACCAGATTTAAAAAAAAAAAAAGTAAACAAAAACAACATACAAACCACCACAGCTGCTGCTGCTCCTGCTCTCTTTCTACTTTCTTGTGCTTTGCCCCTCCCCTTTCCCAGGTGATTGGGTTTGGGTGCGGGCAGGGCCAAATGGTATATGAGCCCCAGGTATGGCATTAGAGAGTTCATTCTGCCTGGGCTGCTCTTTGGGGTAAGTGCTTTGTTTTTCCTTCAGTCAGTTGCAGGGTTCTTCGGGCAGGTTGGAGTCTATGGATTTCTAGATTTTTAGTGCTTGGAAATCACTTACTAGAGGGATATTTAGCAGAGGTTGCTGGCTCACTTTGTTTTTGGGATGGTGGGATACACTTGTGTTTTTGGGTTATATTTGAAACTCTAGATGTATCAAGCCACTTGTGTAACTCTCCGGAGGACTAAAACGAGCTTGATTACACGCTACAAGAGGCTTGACCACATAGGCGCAGTATTACCAAGAGACTGAGCAGGGTCATATCAGAGTCACCTCTTTCATCTGTAAAGAGTAAGTCTGTGATTTGGCGCGGCGCCGCCCGGGCAGCTTTTGGCGCGGCGCCGCCCGGGCAGCTTTTGGCGCGGCGCCGCCCGGGCAGCTTTTGGCGCGGCGCCGCCCGGGCAGCTTTTGGCGCGGCGCCGCCCGGGCAGCTTTTGGCGCGGCGCCGCCCGGGCAGCTTTTGGCGCGGCGCCGCCCGGGCAGCTTTTGGCGCGGCGCCGCCCGGGCAGCTTTTGGCGCGGCGCCGACCGGGCAGCTTTTGGCGCGGCGCCGCCCGGGCAGCTTTTGGCGCGGCGCCGCCCGGGCAGCTTTTGGCGCGGCGCCGCCCGGGCAGCTTTTGGCGCGGCGCCGCCCGGGCAGCTTTTGGC